>NC_077227.1:297454271-297461771 GCF_027887165.1 Monodelphis domestica | reverse complement strand
CTAAACCCTACCCCTAACCCTAACCCTAACCCTAACCCTAACTCTAACCCTAACCCTAACCCTAACCCTAACCCTAACCCTAACCCTAACCCTAACCCTAACCCTAACCCTAACCCTAACCCTAACCCTAACCCTAACCCTGACCCTAACCCTAACCCTAACCCTAACCCTAACCCTAACACTAAACCCTAACCCTAACCCTAACCCTAACCCTAACCCTAACCCTAAACCCTACCCCTAACCCTAACCCTAACCCTAACCCTAACTCTAACCCTAACCCTAACCCTAACCCTAACCCTAACCCTAACCCTAAACCCTAACCCTAACGCTAACCCTAACCCTAACCCTAACCCTAACCCTAACCCTAACTCTAACCCTAACCCTAACCCTAACCCTAACTCTAACCCTAACCCTAACCCTAACCCTAACCCTAACCCTAACCCTAACCCTAACCCTAACCCTAACCCTAACCCTAACCCTAAATAACCTTAACCCTAACCCTAAATACGTGCCAATTTCTCTCATAACCCTAACCCTAACCCTAATGCTAAATTTCTAAACCTAAACCTACCCCTAAATACGTGCCGATCTGTCCTGCCGAATTCTGTGAAAACTCTAACCCTAACTCGAAACCTAATCCTAACCCTAAACCAAACCCTAACGATAACCATAACCTTAACCCTAACCCTAAGCCTAACACTAAATACGATTCAAACCATGAACTTAAAGTATACCCTAGATAACTTTCTAACCCTAACTCTAACCCTATCCCTAACGATATATAGGTAGATTTCGAACCACAAAAGTAATGCATATTCTAACCCTAACCCTAACCCAAACTCTATCCCTCACATTAACCCAAACCATAACCCAATATACGTGCTGAATTTTGTCCTTCCGATTTCTGCCGATTTCTGCCGATTTCTAACCCTAACACTAACCCTAACCCTAACCCTAACCCTAAATACGTGCCGATTTCAGCCCTAACCCTAACCCTAACTCTACCCCTAACCCAACTTACGTGGCGATTTCTAATCCTAACCTTAACCGAAAATACGTATGGATTTCTAACACTAACCCTAACCCTATCCGTACAACTAAATACGTTGCCGATTTCTGTCCTAACACTAAGCCAAACCCTAACTATAACCCTAAACATAACCCTAACCCTAAATACGTGCCGATTTCTGCCCTAACCCTAACGCTAACCCTAACCCTAACCCTAACCCTAAATACGTGCCTATTTCTCTCCTGCGGAGTTCTGTCCTAACCCTAACCTTAATCCTAACTCCAACCCTAAACCTAATATTAAGCCTAAACCTAACCCTTACCCTAAATACGTGCCGATTTCTGTCCTGCCGAATTCTTTGAAAAGTCTAACCCAAACCCGAAAACTAATCCTAACCCACACCCTAACCCTAAATACGTGCTGATTTTCTGCATGCCAATTTCTAACAATTACCCTAACACTAACCCTAAACCTAAGTTTAACCCTAAAACTAAGCTTAACCCGAACTCTAACGCAAAATACGTGCGGATTTCTGCCCTGCCGATTTCTAATGTTAATCCTGAACCTAAATATAACCTTAACCCTAACCCTAAATACCTGCCAATATCTCTCCTAACCCTTACCCTAACCCTAACCCTAACCATAAATAAATGCAATTTCTGCCGATATCTGTCCTAATCCTAAATCGAACCATAAATTTCTAAACCTAACCCTAACCCTAAATACGTGCCGAGTTCTGTCCTGCTGAATTCTGTGAAAACTCTAACCCTAAACCGAAACCTAACCCTAACCCAAACCCTCACCCTAAATACGTGCTGATTTTCTGCATGACGATTTCTAACAATTACCCTAACACTAACCCTAACCCTAAGTTTAATCCTAAAACTAAGCTTAACCATAACTCTAACCCAAAATACGTGCGGATTTCTTTCCTGCCGATTTGTAACCCTAATACTGAACCTAAATATTACCTTAACCCTAACCCTAAATACGTGCCAATTTCTCTCCTAACCCTAACCCTAACCCTAATGCTAAATTTCTAAACCTAACCCTAACCCTAAATACGTGCCGATTTCTGTCCTGCCGAATTCTGTGAAAACTCTAACCCTAACTCGAAACCTAATCCAAACCCTAACCAAACGCTAACCCTAATTCTAAAGTTCTAAACCTAAACCTAACCTTAAATACGTGCCGATCTGTCCTGCTGAATTCTGTGAAAACTCTAACCCTAACTCGAAACCTAATCCTAACCCTAACCCAAACCCTAACGATAACCCTAACCTTAACCCTAACCCTAACCCTAAGCCTAACACTAAATACGATTCAAACCATGAACTTAAAGTATACCCTAGATCACTTTCTAACCCTAACTCTAACCCTATCCCTAACGATATATAGGTAGGTTTCGAACCACAAAAGTAATGCGTATTCTAATCCTAACGAAAACTGTATCCCTAACATTAACCCAAACCCTAAATACGTGCCGATTTCTGTCCTTACGATTTCTGCCGATTCCTAACCCTAACCCTAACCCTAAATACGTGCCGATTTCTGCCCTAACCCTAACCCTAAATATGTGCCGATTTCTCTCCTGCGGAGTTCTGTCCTAACCCTAACCCTAACCCTAACCCTAAATACGTGCCGATTTCTGCCCTAAACCTAACGCTAACCCTAACCCTAAATACGTGCCGATTTCTCTCCTGCGGAGTTCTGTCCTAACCCTAACCTTAATCCTAACTCCAACCCTAAACCTAATATTAAGCCTAAACCTAACCCTAATTACGTGCCGATTTCTGTCCTGCCGAATTCTTTGAAAACTCTAACCCAAACCCGAAAACTAATCCTAACCCAAACCCTAACCCTAAATACGTGCTGATTTTCTGCATGCCAATTTCTAACAATTACCCTAACACTAACCCTAACCCTAAGTTTAACCCTAAAACTAAGCTTAACCCAAACTCTAACGCAAAATACGTGCGGATTTCTGCCCTGCCGATTTCTAATGTTAATCCTGAACCTAAATATAACCTTAACCCTAACCCTAAATACCTGCCAATTTCTCTCCTAACCCTATCCCTAACTCTAACCCTAACCCTAACCATAAATAAATGCAATTTCTGCCGATATCTGTCCTAACCCTAAATCGAACCATAAATTTCTAAACCTAACCCTAACCCTAAATACGTGCCGAGTTCTGTCCAGCTGAATTCTGTGAAAACTCTAACCCTAAACCGAAACCTAACCCTAACCCAAACCCTCACCCTAAATACGTGCTCATTTTCTGCATGCCGATTTCTAACAATTACCCTAACACTAACCCTAACCCTAAGTTTAATCCTAAAACTAAGCTTAACCATAACTCTAACCCAAAATACGTGCGGATTTCTTTCCTGCCGATTTGTAACCCTAATACTGAACCTAAATATAACCTTAACCCTAACCCTAAATACGTGCCGATCTGTCCTGCCGAATTCTGTGAAAACTCTAACCCTAACTCGAAACCTAATCCTAACCCTAACCCAAACCCTAACGATAACCATAACCTTAACCCTAACCCTAACCCTAACCCTAAATACGTGCCGATTTCTCTCCTAACCCTAACTCTAACCCTACCTCTACCCCTAACCCTAAAAACGTGGCGATTTCGAATCCTATCTTTAACCCAAAATAGGTATGGATTTCTAACTCTAATCTAACCCTAACCCTAACCCTAACCCTAACGCTAAACCTAACCTTAACCATAACCCTAACCCTAAGCCTAACACTAAAGACGATTCAAAGCATGAACTTAAAGCAAACCCAAGATAACTTTCTAACCCTAACTCTAACCCTAACCCTATCCCTAACGATATATAGGTAGATTTCGAACCACAAAAGTAATGCATATTCTAACCCTAACCCTAACCCAAACTCTATCCCTCACATTAACCCAAACCATAACCCAATATACGTGCTGAATTTTGTCCTTCCGATTTCTGCCGATTTCTGCCGATTTCTAACCCTAACACTAACCCTAACCCTAACCCTAACCCTAAATACGTGCCGATTTCAGCCCTAACCCTAACCCTAACTCTACCCCTAACCCAACTTACGTGGTGATTTCTAATCCTAACTTTAACCGAAAATACGTATGGATTTCTAACACTAACCCTAACCCTATCCGTACAACTAAATACGTTGCCGATTTCTGTCCTAACACTAAGCCAAACCCTAACTATAACCCTAACCCTAACCCTAACCCTAAATACGTGCCGATTTCTGCCCTAACCCTAACCCTAATGCTAAATTTCTAAACCTAACCCTAACCCTAACCCTAACCCTAACCCTAACCCTAACTCTAACCCTAACCCTAACCCTAACTCTAACCCTAACCCTAACCCTAACCCTAACCCTAACCCTAACCCTAACCCTAACCCTAAACCCTACCCCTAACCCTAACCCTAACCCTAACCCTAACTCTAACCCTAACCCTAACCCTAACCCTAACCCTAACCCTAACCCTAACCCTAACCCTAACTCTAACACTAACCCTAACCCTAAATTCTAACCCTAACCCTAACCCTAACCGTAACCCTAACCCTAACCCTAACCCTAACCCTAACCCTAACCCTAACCCTAACCCTGACCCTAACCCTAACCCTAACCCTAACCCTAACCCTAACCCTAACCCTAACCCTAACCCTAAATACGTGCCGATTTCTGTCCTAACCCTAACCCTAACCCTAACCCTAACCCTAACCCTAACCCTAACCCTAACCCTAACCCTAACCCTAACCCTAACCCTAACCCTAACCCTAACCCTAACCCTAACCCTAAACCCTACCCCTAACCCTAACCCTAACCCTAACCCTAACTCTAACCCTAACCCTAACCCTAACCCTAACCCTAACCCTAACCCTAACCCTAACCCTAACCCTAACCCTAACCCTAACCCTAACCCTAACCCTAACCCTAAATAACCTTAACCCTAACCCTAAATACGTGCCAATTTCTCTCATAACCCTAACCCTAACCCTAATGCTAAATTTCTAAACCTAAACCTAACCCTAAATACGTGCCGATCTGTCCTGCCGAATTCTGTGAAAACTCTAACCCTAACTCGAAACCTAATCCTAACCCTAAACCAAACCCTAACGATAACCATAACCTTAACCCTAACCCTAAGCCTAACACTAAAGACGATTCAAAGCATGAACTTAAAGCAAACCCTAGATAACTTTCTAAACCTAACTCTAACCCTATCCCTAACGATATATAGGTAGGTTTCGAACCACAAAAGTAATGCATATTCTGACCCTAACCCTAACCCAAACTCTATCCCTCACATTAACCTAAACCATAACCCAATATACGTGCTGAATTTTGTCCTTCCGATTTCTGCCGATTTCTGCTGATTTCTAACCCTAACACTAACCCTAACCCTAACCCTAACCCTAAATACGTGCCGATTTCAGCCCTAACCCTAACCCTAACTCTACCCCTAACCCAACTTACGTGGCGATTTCTAATCCTAACCTTAACCGAAAATACGTATGGATTTCTAACACTAACCCTAACCCTATCCGTACAACTAAATACGTTGCCGATTTCTGTCCTAACACTAAGCCAAACCCTAACTATAACCCTAAACATAACCCTAACCCTAAATACGTGCCGATTTCTGCCCTAACCCTAACCCTAACCCTAACCCTAACCCTAAATACGTGCATATTTCTCTCCTGCGGAGTTCTGTCCTAACCCTAACCTTAATCCTAACTCCAACCCTAAACCTAATATTAAGCCTAAACCTAACCCTTACCCTAAATACGTGCCGATTTCTGTCCTGCCGAATTCTTTGAAAAGTCTAACCCAAACCCGAAAACTAATCCTAACCCACACCCTAACCCTAAATACGTGCTGATTTTCTGCATGCCAATTTCTAACAATTACCCTAACACTAACCCTAACCCTAAGTTTAACCCTAAAACTAAGCTTAACCCGAACTCTAACGCAAAATACGTGCGGATTTCTGCCCTGCCGATTTCTAATGTTAATCCTGAACCTAAATATAACCTTAACCCTAACCCTAAATACCTGCCAATATCTCTCCTAACCCTTACCCTAACCCTAACCCTAACCATAAATAAATGCAATTTCTGCCGATATCTGTCCTAACCCTAAATCGAACCATAAATTTCTAAACCTAACCCTAACCCTAAATACGTGCCGAGTTCTGTCCTGCTGAATTCTGTGAAAACTCTAACCCTAAACCGAAACCTAACCCTAACCCAAACCCTCACCCTAAATACGTGCTGATTTTCTGCATGCCGATTTCTAACAATTACCCTAACACTAACCCTAACCCTAAGTTTAATCCTAAAACTAAGCTTAACCATAACTCTAACCCAAAATACGTGCGGATTTCTTTCCTGCCGATTTGTAACCCTAATACTGAACCTAAATATTACCTTAACCCTAACCCTAAATACGTGCCAATTTCTCTCCTAACCCTAACCCTAACCCTAATGCTAAATTTCTAAACCTAACCCTAACCCTAAATACGTGCCGATTTCTGTCCTGCCGAATTCTGTGAAAACTCTAACCCTAACTCGAAACCTAATCCAAACCCTAACCAAACGCTAACCCTAACGCTAAATTTCTAAACCTAAACCTAACCTTAAATACGTGCCGATCTGTCCTGCTGAATTCTGTGAAAACTCTAACCCTAATTCGAAACCTAATCCTAACCCTAACCCAAACCCTAACGATAACCCTAACCTGAACCCTAACCCTAACCCTAAGCCTAACACTAAATACGATTCAAACCATGAACTTAAAGTATACCCTAGATCACTTTCTAACCCTAACTCTAACCCTATCCCTAACGATATATAGGTAGGTTTCGAACCACAAAAGTAATGCGTATTCTAATCCTAACGAAAACTGTATCCCTAACATTAACCCAAACCCTAAATACGTGCCGATTTCTGTCCTTACGATTTCTGCCGATTCCTAACCCTAACCCTAACCCTAAATACGTGCCGATTTCTGCCCTAACCTTAACCCTAAATATGTGCCGATTTCTCTCCTGCGGAGTTCTGTCCTAACCCTAACCCTAACCCTAATTCTAAATACGTGCCGATTTCTGCCCTAAACCTAACGCTAACCCTAACCCTAAATACGTGCCGATTTCTCTCCTGCGGAGTTCTGTCCTAACCCTAACCTTAATCCTAACTCCAACCCTAAACCTAATATTAAGCCTAAACCTAACCCTAATTACGTGCCGATTTCTGTCCTGCCGAATTCTTTGAAAACTCTAACCCAAACCCGAAAACTAATCCTAACCCAAACCCTAACCCTAAATACGTGCTGATTTTCTGCATGCCAATTTCTAACAATTACCCTAACACTAACCCTAACCCTAAGTTTAACCCTAAAACTAAGCTTAACCCAAACTCTAACGCAAAATACGTGCGGATTTCTGCCCTGCCGATTTCTAATGTTAATCCTGA
>NC_077227.1:297446771-297449271 GCF_027887165.1 Monodelphis domestica | reverse complement strand
CCTAACCCTAACCCTAACCCTAACCCTAACCCTAACTCTAACCCTAACCCTAACCCTAACCCTAACTCTAACCCTAACCCTAACCCTAACCCTAACCCTAACCCTAACCCTAACCCTAACCCTAACCCTAACCCTAACCCTAAATAACCTTAACCCTAACCCTAAATACGTGCCAATTTCTCTCATAACCCTAACCCTAACCCTAATGCTAAATTTCTAAACCTAAACCTAACCCTAAATACGTGCCGATCTGTCCTGCCGAATTCTGTGAAAACTCTAACCCTAACTCGAAACCTAATCCTAACCCTAAACCAAACCCTAACGATAACCATAACCTTAACCCTAACCCTAAGCCTAACACTAAATACGATTCAAACCATGAACTTAAAGTATACCCTAGATAACTTTCTAACCCTAACTCTAACCCTATCCCTAACGATATATAGGTAGATTTCGAACCACAAAAGTAATGCATATTCTAACCCTAACCCTAACCCAAACTCTATCCCTCACATTAACCCAAACCATAACCCAATATACGTGCTGAATTTTGTCCTTCCGATTTCTGCCGATTTCTGCCGATTTCTAACCCTAACACTAACCCTAACCCTAACCCTAACCCTAAATACGTGCCGATTTCAGCCCTAACCCTAACCCTAACTCTACCCCTAACCCAACTTACGTGGCGATTTCTAATCCTAACCTTAACCGAAAATACGTATGGATTTCTAACACTAACCCTAACCCTATCCGTACAACTAAATACGTTGCCGATTTCTGTCCTAACACTAAGCCAAACCCTAACTATAACCCTAAACATAACCCTAACCCTAAATACGTGCTGATTTCTGCCCTAACCCTAACCCTAACCCTAACCCTAACCCTAACCCTAAATACGTGCCTATTTCTCTCCTGCGGAGTTCTGTCCTAACCCTAACCTTAATCCTAACTCCAACCCTAAACCTAATATTAAGCCTAACCTTAACCCTAAATACGTGCCGATTTCTGTCCTGCCGAATTCTTTGAAAACTCTAACCCAAACCCGAAAACTAATCCTAACCCAAACCCTAACCCTAAATACGTGCTGATTTTCTGCATGCCAATTTCTAACAATTACCATAACACTAACCCTAACCCTAAGTTTAACCCTAAAACTAAGCTTAACCCGAACTCTAACGCAAAATACGTGCGGATTTCTGCCCTGCCGATTTCTAATGTTAATCCTGAACCTAAATATAACCTTAACCCTAACCCTAAATACCTGCCAATTTCTCTCCTAACCCTATCCCTAACCCTAACCCTAACCCTAACCATAAATAAATGCAATTTCTGCCGATATCTGTCCTAACCCTAAATCGAACCATAAATTTCTAAACCTAACCCTAACCCTAAATACGTGCCGAGTTCTGTCCTGCTGAATTCTGTGAAAACTCTAACCCTAAACCGAAACCTAACCCTAACCCAAACCCTCACCCTAAATACGTGCTGATTTTCTGCATGACGATTTCTAACAATTACCCTAACACTAACCCTAACCCTAAGTTTAATCCTAAAACTAAGCTTAACCATAACTCTAACCCAAAATACGTGCGGATTTCTTTCCTGCCGATTTGTAACCCTAATACTGAACCTAAATATTACCTTAACCCTAACCCTAAATACGTGCCAATTTCTCTCCTAACCCTAACCCTAACCCTAATGCTAAATTTCTAAACCTAACCCTAACCCTAAATAGGTGCCGATTTCTGTCCTGCCGAATTCTGTGAAAACTCTAACCCTAACTCGAAACCTAATCCAAACCCTAACCAAACGCTAACCCTAATTCTAAAGTTCTAAACCTAAACCTAACCTTAAATACGTGCCGATCTGTCCTGCTGAATTCTGTGAAAACTCTAACCCTAACTCGAAACCTAATCCTAACCCTAACCCAAACCCTAACGATAACCATAACCTTAACCCTAACCCTAACCCTAACCCTAAATACGTGCCGATTTCTCTCCTAACCCTAACTCTAACCCTACCTCTACCCCTAACCCTAAAAACGTGGCGATTTCGAATCCTATCTTTAACCCCAAATGGGTATGGATTTCTAACTCTAATCTAACCCTAACCCTAACCCTAACCCTAACGCTAAACCTAACCTTAACCATAACCCTAGCCCTAAGCCTAACACTAAAGACGATTCAAAGCATGAACTTAAAGCAAACCCAAGATAACTTTCTAACCCTAACTCTAACCCTAACCCTATCCCTAACGATATATAGGTAGATTTCGAACCACAAAAGTAATGCATATTCTAACCCTAACCCTAACCCAAACTTTATCCCTCACATTAACCCAAACCATAACCTAATATACGTGCTGAATTTTGTCCTTCCGATTTCTGCCGATTTCTGCCGATTTCTAACCCTAACACTAACCCTAACCCTAACCCTAACCCTAAATACGTGCCGATTTCAGCCCTAACCCTAACCCTAACTCTACCCCTAACCCAACTTAC
>NC_077227.1:297436771-297439271 GCF_027887165.1 Monodelphis domestica | reverse complement strand
CCTAACCCTAACCCTAACTCTAACCCTAACCCTAACCCTAACCCTAACCCTAACCCTAACCCTAACTCTAACACTAACCCTAACCCTAAATTCTAACCCTAACCCTAACCC
The DNA here is from genome assembly GCF_027887165.1 of Monodelphis domestica. NCBI lineage: Eukaryota > Metazoa > Chordata > Mammalia > Didelphimorphia > Didelphidae > Monodelphis > Monodelphis domestica. Next base: position 297,439,160 of record NC_077227.1, on the reverse strand, counting down.
TAACCGTAACCCTAACCCTAACCCTAACCCTAACCCTAACCCTAACCCTAACCCTAACCCTGACCCTAACCCTAACCCTAACCCTAACCCTAACCCTAACACTAAACCCTAACCCTAACCCTAACCCTAACCCTAACCCTAACCCTAAACCCTAACCCTAACCCTAACCCTAACCCTAACCCTAACCCTAACCCTAACCCTAACCCTAACCCTAACCCTAACCCTAACCCTAAACCCTACCCCTAACCCTAACCCTAACCCTAACCCTAACTCTAACCCTAACCCTAACCCTAACCCTAACCCTAACCCTAACCCTAACCCTAACCCTAACCCTAACCCTAACCCTAACCCTAACCCTAACCCTAACCCTAACCCTGACCCTAACCCTAACCCTAACCCTAACCCTAACCCTAACACTAAACCCTAACCCTAACCCTAACCCTAACCCTAACCCTAACCCTAAACCCTACCCCTAACCCTAACCCTAACCCTAACCCTAACTCTAACCCTAACCCTAACCCTAACCCTAACCCTAACATTAACCCTAAACCCTAACCCTAACGCTAACCCTAACCCTAACCCTAACCCTAACCCTAACCCTAACCCTAACTCTAACCCTAACCCTAACCCTAACCCTAACTCTAACCCTAACCCTAACCCTAACCCTAACCCTAACCCTAACCCTAACCCTAACCCTAACCCTAACCCTAACCCTAACCCTAAATAACCTTAACCCTAACCCTAAATACGTGCCAATTTCTCTCATAACCCTAACCCTAACCCTAATGCTAAATTTCTAAACCTAAACCTAACCCTAAATACGTGCCGATCTGTCCTGCCGAATTCTGTGAAAACTCTAACCCTAACTCGAAACCTAATCCTAACCCTAAACCAAACCCTAACGATAACCATAACCTTAACCCTAACCCTAAGCCTAACACTAAATACGATTCAAACCATGAACTTAAAGTATACCCTAGATAACTTTCTAACCCTAACTCTAACCCTATCCCTAACGATATATAGGTAGATTTCGAACCACAAAAGTAATGCATATTCTAACCCTAACCCTAACCCAAACTCTATCCCTCACATTAACCCAAACCATAACCCAATATACGTGCTGAATTTTGTCCTTCCGATTTCTGCCGATTTCTGCCGATTTCTAACCCTAACACTAACCCTAACCCTAACCCTAACCCTAAATACGTGCCGATTTCAGCCCTAACCCTAACCCTAACTCTACCCCTAACCCAACTTACGTGGCGATTTCTAATCCTAACCTTAACCGAAAATACGTATGGATTTCTAACACTAACCCTAACCCTATCCGTACAACTAAATACGTTGCCGATTTCTGTCCTAACACTAAGCCAAACCCTAACTATAACCCTAAACATAACCCTAACCCTAAATACGTGCCGATTTCTGCCCTAACCCTAACCCTAACCCTAACCCTAACCCTAACCCTAAATACGTGCCTATTTCTCTCCTGCGGAGTTCTGTCCTAACCCTAACCTTAATCCTAACTCCAACCCTAAACCTAATATTAAGCCTAACCTTAACCCTAAATACGTGCCGATTTCTGTCCTGCCGAATTCTTTGAAAACTCTAACCCAAACCCGAAAACTAATCCTAACCCAAACCCTAACCCTAAATACGTGCTGATTTTCTGCATGCCAATTTCTAACAATTACCATAACACTAACCCTAACCCTAAGTTTAACCCTAAAACTAAGCTTAACCCGAACTCTAACGCAAAATACGTGCGGATTTCTGCCCTGCCGATTTCTAATGTTAATCCTGAACCTAAATATAACCTTAACCCTAACCCTAAATACCTGCCAATTTCTCTCCTAACCCTATCCCTAACCCTAACCCTAACCCTAACCATAAATAAATGCAATTTCTGCCGATATCTGTCCTAACCCTAAATCGAACCATAAATTTCTAAACCTAACCCTAACCCTAAATACGTGCCGAGTTCTGTCCTGCTGAATTCTGTGAAAACTCTAACCCTAAACCGAAACCTAACCCTAACCCAAACCCTCACCCTAAATACGTGCTGATTTTCTGCATGACGATTTCTAACAATTACCCTAACACTAACCCTAACCCTAAGTTTAATCCTAAAACTAAGCTTAACCATAACTCTAACCCAAAATACGTGCGGATTTCTTTCCTGCCGATTTGTAACCCTAATACTGAACCTAAATATTACCTTAACCCTAACCCTAAATACGTGCCAATTTCTCTCCTAACCCTAACCCTAACCCTAATGCTAAATTTCTAAACCTAACCCTAACCCTAAATAGGTGCCGATTTCTGTCCTGCCGAATTCTGTGAAAACTCTAACCCTAACTCGAAACCTAATCCAAACCCTAACCAA
>NC_077227.1:297419271-297429271 GCF_027887165.1 Monodelphis domestica | reverse complement strand
AACCTTAACCCTAACCCTAAATACGTGCCGATTTCTGCCCTAACCCTAACCCTAACCCTAACCCTAAATTCTAACCCTAACCCTAACCCTAACCGTAACCCTAACCCTAACCCTAACCCTAACCCTAACCCTAACCCTAACCCTAACCCTGACCCTAACCCTAACCCTAACCCTAACCCTAACCCTAACCCTAAACCCTAACCCTAACGCTAACCCTAACCCTAACCCTAACCCTAACCCTAACCCTAACCCTAACTCTAACCCTAACCCTAACCCTAACCCTAACTCTAACCCTAACCCTAACCCTAACCCTAACCCTAACCCTAACCCTAACCCTAACCCTAACCCTAACCCTAACCCTAACCCTAAATAACCTTAACCCTAACCCTAAATACGTGCCAATTTCTCTCATAACCCTAACCCTAACCCTAATGCTAAATTTCTAAACCTAAACCTAACCCTAAATACGTGCCGATCTGTCCTGCCGAATTCTGTGAAAACTCTAACCCTAACTCGAAACCTAATCCTAACCCTAAACCAAACCCTAACGATAACCATAACCTTAACCCTAACCCTAAGCCTAACACTAAATACGATTCAAACCATGAACTTAAAGTATACCCTAGATAACTTTCTAACCCTAACTCTAACCCTATCCCTAACGATATATAGGTAGATTTCGAACCACAAAAGTAATGCATATTCTAACCCTAACCCTAACCCAAACTCTATCCCTCACATTAACCCAAACCATAACCCAATATACGTGCTGAATTTTGTCCTTCCGATTTCTGCCGATTTCTGCCGATTTCTAACCCTAACACTAACCCTAACCCTAACCCTAACCCTAAATACGTGCCGATTTCAGCCCTAACCCTAACCCTAACTCTACCCCTAACCCAACTTACGTGGCGATTTCTAATCCTAACCTTAACCGAAAATACGTATGGATTTCTAACACTAACCCTAACCCTATCCGTACAACTAAATACGTTGCCGATTTCTGTCCTAACACTAAGCCAAACCCTAACTATAACCCTAAACATAACCCTAACCCTAAATACGTGCCGATTTCTGCCCTAACCCTAACCCTAACCCTAACCCTAACCCTAACCCTAAATACGTGCCTATTTCTCTCCTGCGGAGTTCTGTCCTAACCCTAACCTTAATCCTAACTCCAACCCTAAACCTAATATTAAGCCTAAACCTAACCCTTACCCTAAATACGTGCCGATTTCTGTCCTGCCGAATTCTTTGAAAAGTCTAACCCAAACCCGAAAACTAATCCTAACCCACACCCTAACCCTAAATACGTGCTGATTTTCTGCATGCCAATTTCTAACAATTACCCTAACACTAACCCTAACCCTAAGTTTAACCCTAAAACTAAGCTTAACCCGAACTCTAACGCAAAATACGTGCGGATTTCTGCCCTGCCGATTTCTAATGTTAATCCTGAACCTAAATATAACCTTAACCCTAACCCTAAATACCTGCCAATATCTCTCCTAACCCTTACCCTAACCCTAACCCTAACCATAAATAAATGCAATTTCTGCCGATATCTGTCCTAATCCTAAATCGAACCATAAATTTCTAAACCTAACCCTAACCCTAAATACGTGCCGAGTTCTGTCCTGCTGAATTCTGTGAAAACTCTAACCCTAAACCGAAACCTAACCCTAACCCAAACCCTCACCCTAAATACGTGCTGATTTTCTGCATGACGATTTCTAACAATTACCCTAACACTAACCCTAACCCTAAGTTTAATCCTAAAACTAAGCTTAACCATAACTCTAACCCAAAATACGTGCGGATTTCTTTCCTGCCGATTTGTAACCCTAATACTGAACCTAAATATTACCTTAACCCTAACCCTAAATACGTGCCAATTTCTCTCCTAACCCTAACCCTAACCCTAATGCTAAATTTCTAAACCTAACCCTAACCCTAAATAGGTGCCGATTTCTGTCCTGCCGAATTCTGTGAAAACTCTAACCCTAACTCGAAACCTAATCCAAACCCTAACCAAACGCTAACCCTAATTCTAAAGTTCTAAACCTAAACCTAACCTTAAATACGTGCCGATCTGTCCTGCTGAATTCTGTGAAAACTCTAACCCTAACTCGAAACCTAATCCTAACCCTAACCCAAACCCTAACGATAACCCTAACCTTAACCCTAACCCTAACCCTAAGCCTAACACTAAATACGATTCAAACCATGAACTTAAAGTATACCCTAGATCACTTTCTAACCCTAACTCTAACCCTATCCCTAACGATATATAGGTAGGTTTCGAACCACAAAAGTAATGCGTATTCTAATCCTAACGAAAACTGTATCCCTAACATTAACCCAAACCCTAAATACGTGCCGATTTCTGTCCTTACGATTTCTGCCGATTCCTAACCCTAACCCTAACCCTAAATACGTGCCGATTTCTGCCCTAACCCTAACCCTAAATATGTGCCGATTTCTCTCCTGCGGAGTTCTGTCCTAACCCTAACCCTAACCCTAACCCTAAATACGTGCCGATTTCTGCCCTAAACCTAACGCTAACCCTAACCCTAAATACGTGCCGATTTCTCTCCTGCGGAGTTCTGTCCTAACCCTAACCTTAATCCTAACTCCAACCCTAAACCTAATATTAAGCCTAAACCTAACCCTAATTACGTGCCGATTTCTGTCCTGCCGAATTCTTTGAAAACTCTAACCCAAACCAGAAAACTAATCCTAACCCAAACCCTAACCCTAAATACGTGCTGATTTTCTGCATGCCAATTTCTAACAATTACCCTAACACTAACCCTAACCCTAAGTTTAACCCTAAAACTAAGCTTAACCCAAACTCTAACGCAAAATACGTGCGGATTTCTGCCCTGCCGATTTCTAATGTTAATCCTGAACCTAAATATAACCTTAACCCTAACCCTAAATACCTGCCAATTTCTCTCCTAACCCTATCCCTAACTCTAACCCTAACCCTAACCATAAATAAATGCAATTTCTGCCGATATCTGTCCTAACCCTAAATCGAACCATAAATTTCTAAACCTAACCCTAACCCTAAATACGTGCCGAGTTCTGTCCAGCTGAATTCTGTGAAAACTCTAACCCTAAACCGAAACCTAACCCTAACCCAAACCCTCACCCTAAATACGTGCTCATTTTCTGCATGCCGATTTCTAACAATTACCCTAACACTAACCCTAACCCTAAGTTTAATCCTAAAACTAAGCTTAACCATAACTCTAACCCAAAATACGTGCGGATTTCTTTCCTGCCGATTTGTAACCCTAATACTGAACCTAAATATAACCTTAACCCTAACCCTAAATACGTGCCGATCTGTCCTGCCGAATTCTGTGAAAACTCTAACCCTAACTCGAAACCTAATCCTAACCCTAACCCAAACCCTAACGATAACCATAACCTTAACCCTAACCCTAACCCTAACCCTAAATACGTGCCGATTTCTCTCCTAACCCTAACTCTAACCCTACCTCTACCCCTAACCCTAAAAACGTGGCGATTTCGAATCCTATCTTTAACCCAAAATAGGTATGGATTTCTAACTCTAATCTAACCCTAACCCTAACCCTAACCCTAACGCTAAACCTAACCTTAACCATAACCCTAACCCTAAGCCTAACACTAAAGACGATTCAAAGCATGAACTTAAAGCAAACCCAAGATAACTTTCTAACCCTAACTCTAACCCTAACCCTATCCCTAACGATATATAGGTAGATTTCGAACCACAAAAGTAATGCATATTCTAACCCTAACCCTAACCCAAACTCTATCCCTCACATTAACCCAAACCATAACCCAATATACGTGCTGAATTTTGTCCTTCCGATTTCTGCCGATTTCTGCCGATTTCTAACCCTAACACTAACCCTAACCCTAACCCTAACCCTAAATACGTGCCGATTTCAGCCCTAACCCTAACCCTAACTCTACCCCTAACCCAACTTACGTGGTGATTTCTAATCCTAACTTTAACCGAAAATACGTATGGATTTCTAACACTAACCCTAACCCTATCCGTACAACTAAATACGTTGCCGATTTCTGTCCTAACACTAAGCCAAACCCTAACTATAACCCTAACCCTAACCCTAACCCTAAATACGTGCCGATTTCTGCCCTAACCCTAACCCTAACCCTAACCCTAACCCTAACCCTAACCCTAACCCTAACCCTAACCCTAACCCTAACTCTAACCCTAACCCTAACCCTAACTCTAACCCTAACCCTAACCCTAACCCTAACCCTAACCCTAACCCTAACCCTAACCCTAAACCCTACCCCTAACCCTAACCCTAACCCTAACCCTAACTCTAACCCTAACCCTAACCCTAACCCTAACCCTAACCCTAACCCTAACCCTAACTCTAACACTAACCCTAACCCTAAATTCTAACCCTAACCCTAACCCTAACCGTAACCCTAACCCTAACCCTAACCCTAACCCTAACCCTAACCCTAACCCTGACCCTAACCCTAACCCTAACCCTAACCCTAACCCTAACCCTAACCCTAACCCTAACCCTAAATACGTGCCGATTTCTGTCCTAACCCTAACCCTAACCCTAACCCTAACCCTAACCCTAACCCTAACCCTAACCCTAACCCTAACCCTAACCCTAACCCTAACCCTAACCCTAACCCTAACCCTAACCCTAAACCCTACCCCTAACCCTAACCCTAACCCTAACCCTAACTCTAACCCTAACCCTAACCCTAACCCTAACCCTAACCCTAACCCTAACCCTAACCCTAACCCTAACCCTAACCCTAACCCTAACCCTAACCCTAACCCTAAATAACCTTAACCCTAACCCTAAATACGTGCCAATTTCTCTCATAACCCTAACCCTAACCCTAATGCTAAATTTCTAAACCTAAACCTAACCCTAAATACGTGCCGATCTGTCCTGCCGAATTCTGTGAAAACTCTAACCCTAACTCGAAACCTAATCCTAACCCTAAACCAAACCCTAACGATAACCATAACCTTAACCCTAACCCTAAGCCTAACACTAAAGACGATTCAAAGCATGAACTTAAAGCAAACCCTAGATAACTTTCTAAACCTAACTCTAACCCTATCCCTAACGATATATAGGTAGGTTTCGAACCACAAAAGTAATGCATATTCTGACCCTAACCCTAACCCAAACTCTATCCCTCACATTAACCTAAACCATAACCCAATATACGTGCTGAATTTTGTCCTTCCGATTTCTGCCGATTTCTGCTGATTTCTAACCCTAACACTAACCCTAACCCTAACCCTAACCCTAAATACGTGCCGATTTCAGCCCTAACCCTAACCCTAACTCTACCCCTAACCCAACTTACGTGGCGATTTCTAATCCTAACCTTAACCGAAAATACGTATGGATTTCTAACACTAACCCTAACCCTATCCGTACAACTAAATACGTTGCCGATTTCTGTCCTAACACTAAGCCAAACCCTAACTATAACCCTAAACATAACCCTAACCCTAAATACGTGCCGATTTCTGCCCTAACCCTAACCCTAACCCTAACCCTAACCCTAAATACGTGCATATTTCTCTCCTGCGGAGTTCTGTCCTAACCCTAACCTTAATCCTAACTCCAACCCTAAACCTAATATTAAGCCTAAACCTAACCCTTACCCTAAATACGTGCCGATTTCTGTCCTGCCGAATTCTTTGAAAAGTCTAACCCAAACCCGAAAACTAATCCTAACCCACACCCTAACCCTAAATACGTGCTGATTTTCTGCATGCCAATTTCTAACAATTACCCTAACACTAACCCTAACCCTAAGTTTAACCCTAAAACTAAGCTTAACCCGAACTCTAACGCAAAATACGTGCGGATTTCTGCCCTGCCGATTTCTAATGTTAATCCTGAACCTAAATATAACCTTAACCCTAACCCTAAATACCTGCCAATATCTCTCCTAACCCTTACCCTAACCCTAACCCTAACCATAAATAAATGCAATTTCTGCCGATATCTGTCCTAACCCTAAATCGAACCATAAATTTCTAAACCTAACCCTAACCCTAAATACGTGCCGAGTTCTGTCCTGCTGAATTCTGTGAAAACTCTAACCCTAAACCGAAACCTAACCCTAACCCAAACCCTCACCCTAAATACGTGCTGATTTTCTGCATGCCGATTTCTAACAATTACCCTAACACTAACCCTAACCCTAAGTTTAATCCTAAAACTAAGCTTAACCATAACTCTAACCCAAAATACGTGCGGATTTCTTTCCTGCCGATTTGTAACCCTAATACTGAACCTAAATATTACCTTAACCCTAACCCTAAATACGTGCCAATTTCTCTCCTAACCCTAACCCTAACCCTAATGCTAAATTTCTAAACCTAACCCTAACCCTAAATACGTGCCGATTTCTGTCCTGCCGAATTCTGTGAAAACTCTAACCCTAACTCGAAACCTAATCCAAACCCTAACCAAACGCTAACCCTAACGCTAAATTTCTAAACCTAAACCTAACCTTAAATACGTGCCGATCTGTCCTGCTGAATTCTGTGAAAACTCTAACCCTAATTCGAAACCTAATCCTAACCCTAACCCAAACCCTAACGATAACCCTAACCTGAACCCTAACCCTAACCCTAAGCCTAACACTAAATACGATTCAAACCATGAACTTAAAGTATACCCTAGATCACTTTCTAACCCTAACTCTAACCCTATCCCTAACGATATATAGGTAGGTTTCGAACCACAAAAGTAATGCGTATTCTAATCCTAACGAAAACTGTATCCCTAACATTAACCCAAACCCTAAATACGTGCCGATTTCTGTCCTTACGATTTCTGCCGATTCCTAACCCTAACCCTAACCCTAAATACGTGCCGATTTCTGCCCTAACCTTAACCCTAAATATGTGCCGATTTCTCTCCTGCGGAGTTCTGTCCTAACCCTAACCCTAACCCTAATTCTAAATACGTGCCGATTTCTGCCCTAAACCTAACGCTAACCCTAACCCTAAATACGTGCCGATTTCTCTCCTGCGGAGTTCTGTCCTAACCCTAACCTTAATCCTAACTCCAACCCTAAACCTAATATTAAGCCTAAACCTAACCCTAATTACGTGCCGATTTCTGTCCTGCCGAATTCTTTGAAAACTCTAACCCAAACCCGAAAACTAATCCTAACCCAAACCCTAACCCTAAATACGTGCTGATTTTCTGCATGCCAATTTCTAACAATTACCCTAACACTAACCCTAACCCTAAGTTTAACCCTAAAACTAAGCTTAACCCAAACTCTAACGCAAAATACGTGCGGATTTCTGCCCTGCCGATTTCTAATGTTAATCCTGAACCTAAATATAACCTTAACCCTAACCCTAAATACCTGCCAATTTCTCTCCTAACCCTATCCCTAACCCTAACCCTAACCCTAACCATAAATAAATGCAATTTCTGCCGATATCTGTCCTAACCCTAAATCGAACCATAAATTTCTAAACCTAACCCTAACCCTAAATACGTGCCGAGTTCTGTCCTGCTGAATTCTGTGAAAACTCTAACCCTAAACCGAAACCTAACCCTAACCCAAACCCTCACCCTAAATACGTGCTGATTTTCTGCATGCCGATTTCTAACAATTACCCTAACACTAACCCTAACCCTAAGTTTAATCCTAAAACTAAGCTTAACCATAACTCTAACCCAAAATACGTGCGGATTTCTTTCCTGCCGATTTGTAACCCTAATACTGAACCTAAATATAACCTTAACCCTAACCCTAAATACGTGCCGATCTGTCCTGCCGAATTCTGTGAAAACTCTAACCCTAACTCGAAACCTAATCCTAACCCTAACCCAAACCCTAACGATAACCATAACCTTAACCCTAAACCTAACCCTAACCCTAAATACGTGCCGATTTCTCTCCTAACCCTAACTCTAACCCTAACTATACCCCTAACCCTAAAAACGTGGCGATTTCGAATCCTATCTTTAACCCAAAATAGGTATGGATTTCTAACTCTAATCTAACCCTAACCCTAACCCTAACCCTAACGCTAAACCTAACCTTAACCATAACCCTAACCCTAAGCCTAACACTAAAGACGATTCAAAGCATGAACTTAAAGCAAACCCAAGATAACTTTCTAACCCTAACTCTAAACCTAACCCTATCCCTAACGATATATAGGTAGATTTCGAACCACAAAAGTAATGCATATTCTAACCCTAACCCTAACCCAAACTCTATCCCTCACATTAACCCAAACCATAACCCAATATATGTGCTGAATTTTGTCCTTCCGATTTATACCGATTTCTGCCGATTTCTAACCCTAACACTAACCCTAACCCTAACCCTAACCCTAAATACGTGCCGATTTCAGCCCTAACCCTAACCCTAACTCTACCCCTAACCCAACTTACGTGGCGATTTCTAATCCTAACTTTAACCGAAAATACGTATGGATTTCTAACACTAACCCTAACCCTATCCGTACAACTAAATACGTTGCCGATTTCTGTCCTAACACTAAGCCAAACCCTAACTATAACCCTAAACATAACCCTAACCCTAAATACGTGCCGATTTCTGCCCTAACCCTAACCCTAACCCTAACCCTAACCCTAACCCTAACCCTAAAGCTAACCCTAACCCTAACTCTAACCTTAACCCTAACCCTAACTCTAACCCTAACCCTAACCCTAACCCTAACCCTATCCCTAAACCCTACCCCTAACCCTAACCCTAACCCTAACCCTAACCCTAACCCTAACCCTAACCCTAACCCTAACCCTAACCCTAACCCTAACCCTAACCCTAAATTCTAACCCTAACCCTAACCCTAACCCTAACCCTAACCCTAACCCTAACCCTAACCCTAACCCTGACCCTAACCCTAACCCTAACCCTAACCCTAACCCTAACACTAAACCCTAACCCTAACCCTAACCCTAACCCTAACCCTAAACCCTAACCCTAACCCTAACCCTAACCCTAACCCTAACCCTAACTCTAACCCTAACCCTAACCCTAACCCTAACCCTAACCCTAACCCTAACCCTAACCCTAACCCTAACCCTAAATAACCTTAACCCTAACCCTAAATACGTGCCAATTTCTCTCATAACCCTAACCCTAACCCTAATGCTAAATTTCTAAACCTAAACCTAACCCTAAATACGTGCCGTTCTGTCCTGCCGAATTCTGTGAAAACTCTAACCCTAACTCGAAACCTAATCCTAACCCTAACCCAAACCCTAACGATAACCATAACCTTAAGCCTAACCCTAAGCCTAACACTAAATACGATTCAAACCATGAACTTAAAGTATACCCTAGATAACTTTCTAACCCTAACTCTAACCCTATCCCTAACGATATATAGGTAGGTTTCGAACCACAAAAGTAATGCATATTCTGACCCTAACCCTAACCCAAACTCTATCCCTCACATTAACCTAAACCATAACCCAATATACGTGCTGAATTTTGTCCTTCCGATTTCTGCCGATTTCTGCTGATTTCTAACCCTAACACTAACCCTAACCCTAACCCTAACCCTAAATATGTGCCGATTTCAGCCCTAACCCTAACCCTAACTCTACCCCTAACCCAACTTACGTGGCGATTTCTAATCCTAACCTTAACCGAAAATACGTATGGATTTCTAACACTAACCCTAACCCTATCCGTACAACTAAATACGTTGCCGATTTCTGTCCTAACACTAAGCCAAACCCTAACTATAACCCTAAACATAACCCTAACCCTAAATACGTGCCGATTTCTGCCCTAACCCTAACCCTAACCCTAACCCTAACCCTAACCCTAACCCTAAATACGTGCCGATTTCTCTCCTGCGGAGTTCTGTCCTAACCCTAACCTTAATCCTAACTCCAACCCTAAACCTAATATTAAGCCTAAACCTAACCCTTACCCTAAATACGTGCCGATTTCTGTCCTGCCGATTTCT
>NC_077227.1:297396771-297409271 GCF_027887165.1 Monodelphis domestica | reverse complement strand
CTACCCCTAACCCTAACCCTAACCCTAACCCTAACCCTAACCCTAACCCTAAACCCTACCCCTAACCCTAACCCTAACCCTAACCCTAACTCTAACCCTAACCCTAACCCTAACCCTAACCCTAACCCTAACCCTAAACCCTAACCCTAACGCTAACCCTAACCCTAACCCTAACCCTAACCCTAACCCTAACCCTAACTCTAACCCTAACCCTAACCCTAACCCTAACTCTAACCCTAACCCTAACCCTAACCCTAACCCTAACCCTAACCCTAACCCTAACCCTAACCCTAACCCTAACCCTAACCCTAAATAACCTTAACCCTAACCCTAAATACGTGCCAATTTCTCTCATAACCCTAACCCTAACCCTAATGCTAAATTTCTAAACCTAAACCTAACCCTAAATACGTGCCGATCTGTCCTGCCGAATTCTGTGAAAACTCTAACCCTAACTCGAAACCTAATCCTAACCCTAAACCAAACCCTAACGATAACCATAACCTTAACCCTAACCCTAAGCCTAACACTAAATACGATTCAAACCATGAACTTAAAGTATACCCTAGATAACTTTCTAACCCTAACTCTAACCCTATCCCTAACGATATATAGGTAGATTTCGAACCACAAAAGTAATGCATATTCTAACCCTAACCCTAACCCAAACTCTATCCCTCACATTAACCCAAACCATAACCCAATATACGTGCTGAATTTTGTCCTTCCGATTTCTGCCGATTTCTGCCGATTTCTAACCCTAACACTAACCCTAACCCTAACCCTAACCCTAAATACGTGCCGATTTCAGCCCTAACCCTAACCCTAACTCTACCCCTAACCCAACTTACGTGGCGATTTCTAATCCTAACCTTAACCGAAAATACGTATGGATTTCTAACACTAACCCTAACCCTATCCGTACAACTAAATACGTTGCCGATTTCTGTCCTAACACTAAGCCAAACCCTAACTATAACCCTAAACATAACCCTAACCCTAAATACGTGCCGATTTCTGCCCTAACCCTAACCCTAACCCTAACCCTAACCCTAACCCTAAATACGTGCCTATTTCTCTCCTGCGGAGTTCTGTCCTAACCCTAACCTTAATCCTAACTCCAACCCTAAACCTAATATTAAGCCTAAACCTAACCCTTACCCTAAATACGTGCCGATTTCTGTCCTGCCGAATTCTTTGAAAAGTCTAACCCAAACCCGAAAACTAATCCTAACCCACACCCTAACCCTAAATACGTGCTGATTTTCTGCATGCCAATTTCTAACAATTACCCTAACACTAACCCTAAACCTAAGTTTAACCCTAAAACTAAGCTTAACCCGAACTCTAACGCAAAATACGTGCGGATTTCTGCCCTGCCGATTTCTAATGTTAATCCTGAACCTAAATATAACCTTAACCCTAACCCTAAATACCTGCCAATATCTCTCCTAACCCTTACCCTAACCCTAACCCTAACCATAAATAAATGCAATTTCTGCTGATATCTGTCCTAATCCTAAATCGAACCATAAATTTCTAAACCTAACCCTAACCCTAAATACGTGCCGAGTTCTGTCCTGCTGAATTCTGTGAAAACTCTAACCCTAAACCGAAACCTAACCCTAACCCAAACCCTCACCCTAAATACGTGCTGATTTTCTGCATGACGATTTCTAACAATTACCCTAACACTAACCCTAACCCTAAGTTTAATCCTAAAACTAAGCTTAACCATAACTCTAACCCAAAATACGTGCGGATTTCTTTCCTGCCGATTTGTAACCCTAATACTGACCCTAAATATTACCTTAACCCTAACCCTAAATACGTGCCAATTTCTCTCCTAACCCTAACCCTAACCCTAATGCTAAATTTCTAAACCTAACCCTAACCCTAAATAGGTGCCGATTTCTGTCCTGCCGAATTCTGTGAAAACTCTAACCCTAACTCGAAACCTAATCCAAACCCTAACCAAACGCTAACCCTAATTCTAAAGTTCTAAACCTAAACCTAACCTTAAATACGTGCCGATCTGTCCTGCTGAATTCTGTGAAAACTCTAACCCTAACTCGAAACCTAATCCTAACCCTAACCCAAACCCTAACGATAACCCTAACCTTAACCCTAACCCTAACCCTAAGCCTAACACTAAATACGATTCAAACCATGAACTTAAAGTATACCCTAGATCACTTTCTAACCCTAACTCTAACCCTATCCCTAACGATATATAGGTAGGTTTCGAACCACAAAAGTAATGCGTATTCTAATCCTAACGAAAACTGTATCCCTAACATTAACCCAAACCCTAAATACGTGCCGATTTCTGTCCTTACGATTTCTGCCGATTCCTAACCCTAACCCTAACCCTAAATACGTGCCGATTTCTGCCCTAACCCTAACCCTAAATATGTGCCGATTTCTCTCCTGCGGAGTTCTGTCCTAACCCTAACCCTAACCCTAACCCTAAATACGTGCCGATTTCTGCCCTAAACCTAACGCTAACCCTAACCCTAAATACGTGCCGATTTCTCTCCTGCGGAGTTCTGTCCTAACCCTAACCTTAATCCTAACTCCAACCCTAAACCTAATATTAAGCCTAAACCTAACCCTAATTACGTGCCGATATCTGTCCTGCCGAATTCTTTGAAAACTCTAACCCAAACCCGAAAACTAATCCTAACCCAAACCCTAACCCTAAATACGTGCTGATTTTCTGCATGCCAATTTCTAACAATTACCCTAACACTAACCCTAACCCTAAGTTTAACCCTAAAACTAAGCTTAACCCAAACTCTAACGCAAAATACGTGCGGATTTCTGCCCTGCCGATTTCTAATGTTAATCCTGAACCTAAATATAACCTTAACCCTAACCCTAAATACCTGCCAATTTCTCTCCTAACCCTATCCCTAACTCTAACCCTAACCCTAACCATAAATAAATGCAATTTCTGCCGATATCTGTCCTAACCCTAAATCGAACCATAAATTTCTAAACCTAACCCTAACCCTAAATACGTGCCGAGTTCTGTCCAGCTGAATTCTGTGAAAACTCTAACCCTAAACCGAAACCTAACCCTAACCCAAACCCTCACCCTAAATACGTGCTCATTTTCTGCATGCCGATTTCTAACAATTACCCTAACACTAACCCTAACCCTAAGTTTAATCCTAAAACTAAGCTTAACCATAACTCTAACCCAAAATACGTGCGGATTTCTTTCCTGCCGATTTGTAACCCTAATACTGAACCTAAATATAACCTTAACCCTAACCCTAAATACGTGCCGATCTGTCCTGCCGAATTCTGTGAAAACTCTAACCCTAACTCGAAACCTAATCCTAACCCTAACCCAAACCCTAACGATAACCATAACCTTAACCCTAACCCTAACCCTAACCCTAAATACGTGCCGATTTCTCTCCTAACCCTAACTCTAACCCTACCTCTACCCCTAACCCTAAAAACGTGGCGATTTCGAATCCTATCTTTAACCCAAAATAGGTATGGATTTCTAACTCTAATCTAACCCTAACCCTAACCCTAACCCTAACGCTAAACCTAACCTTAACCATAACCCTAACCCTAAGCCTAACACTAAAGACGATTCAAAGCATGAACTTAAAGCAAACCCAAGATAACTTTCTAACCCTAACTCTAACCCTAACCCTATCCCTAACGATATATAGGTAGATTTCGAACCACAAAAGTAATGCATATTCTAACCCTAACCCTAACCCAAACTCTATCCCTCACATTAACCCAAACCATAACCCAATATACGTGCTGAATTTTGTCCTTCCGATTTCTGCCGATTTCTGCCGATTTCTAACCCTAACACTAACCCTAACCCTAACCCTAACCCTAAATACGTGCCGATTTCAGCCCTAACCCTAACCCTAACTCTACCCCTAACCCAACTTACGTGGTGATTTCTAATCCTAACTTTAACCGAAAATACGTATGGATTTCTAACACTAACCCTAACCCTATCCGTACAACTAAATACGTTGCCGATTTCTGTCCTAACACTAAGCCAAACCCTAACTATAACCCTAACCCTAACCCTAACCCTAAATACGTGCCGATTTCTGCCCTAACCCTAACCCTAACCCTAACCCTAACCCTAACCCTAACCCTAACCCTAACCCTAACCCTAACCCTAACCCTAACCCTAACCCTAACCCTAACTCTAACCCTAACCCTAACCCTAACTCTAACCCTAACCCTAACCCTAACCCTAACCCTAACCCTAACCCTAACCCTAACCCTAAACCCTACCCCTAACCCTAACCCTAACCCTAACCCTAACTCTAACCCTAACCCTAACCCTAACCCTAACCCTAACCCTAACCCTAACCCTAACCCTAACTCTAACACTAACCCTAACCCTAAATTCTAACCCTAACCCTAACCCTAACCGTAACCCTAACCCTAACCCTAACCCTAACCCTAACCGTAACCCTAACCCTAACCCTGACCCTAACCCTAACCCTAACCCTAACCCTAACCCTAACACTAAACCCTAACCCTAACCCTAACCCTAACCCTAACCCTAACCCTAAACCCTAACCCTAACCCTAACCCTAACCCTAACCCTAACCCTAACCCTAACCCTAACCCTAACCCTAACCCTAACCCTAAACCTAAACCCTACCCCTAACCCGAACCCTAACCCTAACCCTAACTCTAACCCTAACCCTAACCCTAACCCTAACCCTAACCCTAACCCTAACCCTAACCCTAACCCTAACCCTAACCCTAACCCTGACCCTAACCCTAACCCTAACCCTAACCCTAACCCTAACACTAAACCCTAACCCTAACCCTAACCCTAACCCTAACCCTAACCCTAAACCCTAACCCTAACCCTAACCCTAACCCTAACCCTAACCCTAACCCTAACCCTAACCCTAACTCTAACCCTAACCCTAACCCTAACCCTAACCCTAACCCTAACCCTAACCCTAACCCTAACCCTAACCCTAACCCTAACCCTAAACCTAACACTAAGCCTAACCCTAACCCTAACCCTAACCCTAAATACGTGCCGATTTCTGCTGATTTCTAACCCTAACACTAACCCTAACCCTAACCCTAACCCTAAATATGTGCCGATTTCAGCCCTAACCCTAACCCTAACTCTACCCCTAACCCAACTTACGTGGCGATTTCTAATCCTAACCTTAACCGAAAATACGTATGGATTTCTAACACTAACCCTAACCCTATCCGTACAACTAAATACGTTGCCGATTTCTGTCCTAACACTAAGCCAAACCCTAACTATAACCCTAAACATAACCCTAACCCTAAATACGTGCCGATTTCTGCCCTAACCCTAACCCTAACCCTAACCCTAACCCTAACCCTAACCCTAAATACGTGCCGATTTCTCTCCTGCGGAGTTCTGTCCTAACCCTAACCTTAATCCTAACTCCAACCCTAAACCTAATATTAAGCCTAAACCTAACCCTTACCCTAAATACGTGCCGATTTCTGTCCTGCCGATTTCTAATGTTAATCCTGAACCTAAATATAACCTTAACCCTAACCCTAAATACCTGCCAATTTCTCTCCTAACCCTATCCCTAACCCTAACCCTAACCCTAACCATAAATAAATGCAATTTCTGCCGATATCTGTCCTAACCCTAAATCGAACCATAAATTTCTAAACCTAACCCTAACCCTAAATACGTGCCGAGTTCTGTCCTGCTGAATTCTGTGAAAACTCTAACCCTAAACCGAAACCTAAACCTAACCCAAACCCTCACCCTAAATACGTGCTGATTTTCTGCATGCCGATTTCTAACAATTACCCTAACACTAACCCTAACCCTAAGTTTAATCCTAAAACTAAGCTTAACCATAACTCAAACCCAAAATACGTGCGGATTTCTTTCCTGCCGATTTGTAACCCTAATACTGAACCTAAATATAACCTTAACCCTAACCCTAAATACGTGCCGATCTGTCCTGCCGAATTCTGTGAAAATTCTAACCCTAACTCGAAACCTAACCCTAACCCTAACCCTAACCCAAACTCTATCCCTCACATTAATCTAAACCATAACCCAATATACGTGCTGAATTTTGTCCTTCCGATTTCTGCCGATTTCTGCTGATTTCTAACCCTAACACTAACCCTAACCCTAACCCTAACCCTAAATACGTGCCGATTTCAGCCCTAACCCTAACCCTAACTCTACCCCTAACCCAACTTACGTGGCGATTTCTAATCCTAACCTTAACCGAAAATACGTATGGATTTCTAACACTAACCCTAACCCTATCCGTACAACTAAATACGTTGCCGATTTCTGTCCTAACACTAAGCCAAACCCTAACTAAAACCCTAAACATAACCCTAACCCTAAATACGTGCCGATTTCTGCCCTAACCCTAACCCTAACCCTAACCCTAACCCTAACCCTAAATACGTGCATATTTCTCTCCTGCGGAGTTCTGTCCTAACCCTAACCTTAATCCTAACTCCAACCCTAAACCTAATATTAAGCCTAAACCTAACCCTTACCCTAAATACGTGCCGATTTCTGTCCTGCCGAATTCTTTGAAAAGTCTAACCCAAACCCGAAAACTAATCCTAACCCACACCCTAACCCTAAATACGTGCTGATTTTCTGCATGCCAATTTCTAACAATTACCCTAACACTAACCCTAACCCTAAGTTTAACCCTAAAACTAAGCTTAACCCGAACTCTAACGCAAAATACGTGCAGATTTCTGCCCTGCCGATTTCTAATGTTAATCCTGAACCTAAATATAACCTTAACCCTAACCCTAAATACCTGCCAATATCTCTCCTAACCCTTACCCTAACCCTAACCCTAACCATAAATAAATGCAATTTCTGCCGATATCTGTCCTAATCCTAAATCGAACCATAAATTTCTAAACCTAACCCTAACCCTAAATACGTGCCGAGTTCTGTCCTGCTGAATTCTGTGAAAACTCTAACCCTAAACCGAAACCTAACCCTAACCCAAACCCTCACCCTAAATACGTGCTGATTTTCTGCATGCCGATTTCTAACAATTACCCTAACACTAACCCTAACCCTAAGTTTAATCCTAAAACTAAGCTTAACCATAACTCTAACCCAAAATACGTGCGGATTTCTTTCCTGCCGATTTGTAACCCTAATACTGACCCTAAATATTACCTTAACCCTAACCCTAAATACGTGCCAATTTCTCTCCTAACCCTAACCCTAACCCTAATGCTAAATTTCTAAACCTAACCCTAACCCTAAATAGGTGCCGATTTCTGTCCTGCCGAATTCTGTGAAAACTCTAACCCTAACTCGAAACCTAATCCAAACCCTAACCAAACGCTAACCCTAATTCTAAAGTTCTAAACCTAAACCTAACCTTAAATACGTGCCGATCTGTCCTGCTGAATTCTATGAAAACTCTAACCCTAACTCGAAACCTAATCCTAACCCTAACCCAAACCCTAACGATAACCATAACCTTAACCCTAACCCTAACCCTAACCCTAAATACGTGCCGATTTCTCTCCTAACCCTAACTCTAACCCTACCTCTACCCCTAACCCTAAAAACGTGGCGATTTCGAATCCTATCTTTAACCCAAAATAGGTATGGATTTCTAACTCTAATCTAACCCTAACCCTAACCCTAACCCTAACGCTAAACCTAACCTTAACCATAACCCTAGCCCTAAGCCTAACACTAAAGACGATTCAAAGCATGAACTTAAAGCAAACCCAAGATAACTTTCTAACCCTAACTGTAACCCTAACCCTATCCCTAACGATATATAGGTAGATTTCGAACCACAAAAGTAATGCATATTCTAACCCTAACCCTAACCCAAACTCTATCCCTCACATTAACCCAAACCATAACCCAATATACGTGCTGAATTTTGTCCTTCCGATTTCTGCCGATTTCTGCCGATTTCTAACCCTAACACTAACCCTAACCCTAACCCTAACCCTAAATACGTGCCGATTTCAGCCCTAACCCTAACCCTAACTCTACCCCTAACCCAACTTACGTGGTGATTTCTAATCCTAACTTTAACCGAAAATACGTATGGATTTCTAACACTAACCCTAACCCTATCCGTACAACTAAATACGTTACCGATTTCTGTCCTAACACTAAGCCAAACCCTAACTATAACCCTAAACATAACCCTAACCCTAAATACGTGCCGATTTCTGCCCTAACCCTAACCCTAACCCTAACCCTAACCCTAACCCTAACCCTAACCCTAACCCTAACCCTAACCCTAACCCTAACCCTAACCCTAACTCTAACCCTAACCCTAACCCTAACTCTAACCCTAACCCTAACCCTAACCCTAACCCTAACCCTAAACCCTACCCCTAACCCTAACCCTAACCCTAACCCTAACTCTAACCCTAACCCTAACCCTAACCCTAACCCTAACCCTAACCCTAACCCTAACCCTAACTCTAACACTAACCCTAACCCTAAATTCTAACCCTAACCCTAACCCTAACCGTAACCCTAACCCTAACCCTAACCCTAACCCTAACCCTAACCCTAACCCTAACCCTGACCCTAACCCTAACCCTAACCCTAACCCTAACCCTAACACTAAACCCTAACCCTAACCCTAACCCTAACCCTAACCCTAACCCTAAACCCTAACCCTAACCCTAACCCTAACCCTAACCCTAACCCTAACCCTAACCCTAACCCTAACCCTAACCCTAACCCTAACCCTAACCCTAACCCTAACCCTAACCCTAAATTCGTTGCCGATTTTCTGCCGATTTCTGCCGATTTCTAACCCTAACCCTAACCCTAACCCTAACCCTAACCCTAACCCTAACCCTAACCCTAACCCTAACCCTAACCCTAAATACGTGCCGATTTCTGCCGATTTCTGTCCTGTCCTGCCGATTTCTGCCGATTTCTAACCCTAACCCTAAATTCGTGCCGATTTCTGTCCTGCCGATTTCTGCCGATTTCTGCCGATTTCTGCCGATTTCTGTCCTAACCCTAACCCTAACCCTAACCCTAAATACGTGCCGATTTCTGTCCTAACCCTAACCCTAACCCTAACCCTAACCCTAACCCTAACCCTAACCCTAACCCTAACCCTAACCCTAACCCTAACCCTAACCCTAACCCTAACCCTAACTCTAAATAACCTTAACCCTAACCCTAAATACGTGCCAATTTCTCTCATAACCCTAACCCTAACCCTAATGCTAAATTTCTAAACCTAAACCTAACCCTAAATACGTGCCGATCTGTCCTGCCGAATTCTGTGAAAACTCTAACCCTAACTCGAAACCTAATCCTAACCCTAAACCAAACCCTAACGATAACCATAACCTTAACCCTAACCCTAAGCCTAACACTAAATACGATTCAAACCATGAACTTAAAGTATACCTTAGATAACTTTCTAACCCTAACTCTAACCCTATCCCTAACGATATATAGGTAGGTTTCGAACCACAAAAGTAATGCATATTCTGACCCTAACCCTAACCCAAACTCTATCCCTCACATTAACCTAAACCATAACCCAATATACGTGCTGAATTTTGTCCTTCCGATTTCTGCCGATTTCTGCTGATTTCTAACCCTAACACTAACCCTAACCCTAACCCTAACCCTAAATACGTGCCGATTTCAGCCCTAACCCTAACCCTAACTCTACCCCTAACCCAACTTACGTGGCGATTTCTAATCCTAACCTTAACCGAAAATACGTATGGATTTCTAACACTAACCCTAACCCTATCTGTACAACTAAATACGTTGCCGATTTCTGTCCTAACACTAAGCCAAACCCTAACTATAACCCTAAACATAACCCTAACCCTAAATACGTGCCGATTTCTGCCCTAACCCTAACCCTAACCCTAACCCTAACCCTAACCCTAAATACGTGCCGAGTTCTGTCCTGCTGAATTCTGTGAAAACTCTAACCCTAAACCGAAACCTAACCCTAACCCAAACCCTCACCCTAAATACGTGCTGATTTTCTGCATGCCGATTTCTAACAATTACCCTAACACTAACCCTAACCCTAAGTTTAATCCTAAAACTAAGCTTAACCATAACTCTAACCCAAAATACGAGCGGATTTCTTTCCTGCCGATTTGTAACCCTAATACTGAACCTAAATATTACCTTAACCCTAACCCTAAATACGTGCCAATTTCTCTCCTAACCCTAACCCTAACCCTAATGCTAAATTTCTAAACCTAACCCTAACCCTAAATAGGTGCCGATTTCTGTCCTGCCGAATTCTGTGAAAACTCTAACCCTAACTCGAAACCTAATCCAAACCCTAACCAAACGCTAACCCTAACGCTAAATTTCTAAACCTAAACCTAACCCTAAATACGTGCCGATCTGTCCTGCCGAATTCTGTGAAAACTCTAACCCTAACTCGAAACCTAATCCTAACCCTAACCCAAACCCTAACGATAACCCTAACCTTAACCCTAACCCTAACCCTAAGCCTAACACTAAATACGATTCAAACCATGAACTTAAAGTATACCCTAGATCACTTTCTAACCCTAACTCTAACCCTATCCCTAACGATATATAGGTAGGTTTCGAACCACAAAAGTAATGCGTATTCTAATCCTAACGAAAACTGTATCCCTAACATTAACCCAAACCCTAAATACGTGCCGATTTCTGTCCTTCCGATTTCTGCCGATTCCTAACCCTAACCCTAACCCTAAATACGTGCCGATTTCTGCCCTAACCCTAACCCTAAATATGTGCCGATTTCTCTCCTGCGGAGTTCTGTCCTAACACTAACCCTAACCCTAACCCTAAATACGTGCCGATTTCTGCCCTAAACCTAACGCTAACCCTAACCCTAAATACGTGCCAATTTCTCTCCTGCGGAGTTCTGTCCTAACCCTAACCTTAATCCTAACTCCAACCCTAAACCTAATATTAAGCCTAACCTTAACCCTAAATACGTGCCGATTTCTGTCCTGCCGAATTCTTTGAAAACTCTAACCCAAACCCGAAAACTAATCCTAACCCAAACCCTAACCCTAAATACGTGCTGATTTTCTGCATGCCAATTTCTAACAATTACCATAACACTAACCCTAACCCTAAGTTTAACCCTAAAACTAAGCTTAACCCGAACTCTAACGCAAAATACGTGCGGATTTCTGCCCTGCCGATTTCTAATGTTAATCCTGAACCTAAATATAACCTTAACCCTAACCCTAAATACCTGCCAATTTCTCTCCTAACCCTATCCCTAACCCTAACCCTAACCCTAACCATAAATAAATGCAATTTCTGCCGATATCTGTCCTAACCCTAAATCGAACCATAAATTTCTAAACCTAACCCTAACCCTAAATACGTGCCGAGTTCTGTCCTGCTGAATTCTGTGAAAACTCTAACCCTAAACCGAAACCTAACCCTAACCCAAACCCTCACCCTAAATACGTGCTGATTTTCTGCATGACGATTTCTAACAATTACCCTAACACTAACCCTAACCCTAAGTTTAATCCTAAAACTAAGCTTAACCATAACTCTAACCCAAAATACGTGCGGATTTCTTTCCTGCCGATTTGTAACCCTAATACTGAACCTAAATATTACCTTAACCCTAACCCTAAATACGTGCCAATTTCTCTCCTAACCCTAACCCTAACCCTAATGCTAAATTTCTAAACCTAACCCTAACCCTAAATAGGTGCCGATTTCTGTCCTGCCGAATTCTGTGAAAACTCTAACCCTAACTCGAAACCTAATCCAAACCCTAACCAAACGCTAACCCTAATTCTAAAGTTCTAAACCTAAACCTAACCTTAAATACGTGCCGATCTGTCCTGCTGAATTCTGTGAAAACTCTAACCCTAACTCGAAACCTAATCCTAACCCTAACCCAAACCCTAACGATAACCATAACCTTAACCCTAACCCTAACCCTAACCCTAAATACGTGCCGATTTCTCTCCTAACCCTAACTCTAACCCTACCTCTACCCCTAACCCTAAAAACGTGGCGATTTCGAATCCTATCTTTAACCCCAAATAGGTATGGATTTCTAACTCTAATCTAACCCTAACCCTAACCCTAACCCTAACGCTAAACCTAACCTTAACCATAACCCTAGCCCTAAGCCTAACACTAAAGACGATTCAAAGCATGAACTTAAAGCAAACCCAAGATAACTTTCTAACCCTAACTCTAACCCTAACCCTATCCCTAACGATATATAGGTAGATTTCGAACCACAAAAGTAATGCATATTCTAACCCTAACCCTAACCCAAACTTTATCCCTCACATTAACCCAAACCATAACCTAATATACGTGCTGAATTTTGTCCTTCCGATTTCTGCCGATTTCTGCCGATTTCTAACCCTAACACTAACCCTAACCCTAACCCTAACCCTAAATACGTGCCGATTTCAGCCCTAACCCTAACCCTAACTCTACCCCTAACCCAACTTACGTGGTGATT
>NC_077227.1:297389271-297391771 GCF_027887165.1 Monodelphis domestica | reverse complement strand
TAACCCTAACCCTATCCCTAACGATATATAGGTAGATTTCGAACCACAAAAGTAATGCATATTCTAACCCTAACCCTAACCCAAACTCTATCCCTCACATTAACCCAAACCATAACCCAATATACGTGCTGAATTTTGTCCTTCCGATTTCTGCCGATTTCTGCCGATTTCTAACCCTAACACTAACCCTAACCCTAACCCTAACCCTAAATACGTGCCGATTTCAGCCCTAACCCTAACCCTAACTCTACCCCTAACCCAACTTACGTGGTGATTTCTAATCCTAACTTTAACCGAAAATACGTATGGATTTCTAACACTAACCCTAACCCTATCCGTACAACTAAATACGTTACCGATTTCTGTCCTAACACTAAGCCAAACCCTAACTATAACCCTAAACATAACCCTAACCCTAAATACGTGCCGATTTCTGCCCTAACCCTAACCCTAACCCTAACCCTAACCCTAACCCTAACCCTAACCCTAACCCTAACCCTAACCCTAACCCTAACCCTAACCCTAACCCTAACTCTAACCCTAACCCTAACCCTAACTCTAACCCTAACCCTAACCCTAACCCTAACCCTAACCCTAAACCCTACCCCTAACCCTAACCCTAACCCTAACCCTAACTCTAACCCTAACCCTAACCCTAACCCTAACCCTAACCCTAACCCTAACCCTAACCCTAACCCTAACCCTAACCCTAACCCTAACCCTAACCCTAACCCTAAATACGTGCCGATTTCTGCCGATTTCTGTCCTGTCCTGCCGATTTCTGCCGATTTCTAACCCTAACCCTAAATTCGTGCCGATTTCTGTCCTGCCGATTTCTGCCGATTTCTGCCGATTTCTGCCGATTTCTGTCCTAACCCTAACCCTAACCCTAACCCTAAATACGTGCCGATTTCTGTCCTAACCCTAACCCTAACCCTAACCCTAACCCTAACCCTAACCCTAACCCTAACCCTAACCCTAACCCTAACCCTAACCCTAACCCTAACCCTAACCCTAACCCTAACCCTAACTCTAAATAACCTTAACCCTAACCCTAAATACGTGCCAATTTCTCTCATAACCCTAACCCTAACCCTAATGCTAAATTTCTAAACCTAAACCTAACCCTAAATACGTGCCGATCTGTCCTGCCGAATTCTGTGAAAACTCTAACCCTAACTCGAAACCTAATCCTAACCCTAAACCAAACCCTAACGATAACCATAACCTTAACCCTAACCCTAAGCCTAACACTAAATACGATTCAAACCATGAACTTAAAGTATACCTTAGATAACTTTCTAACCCTAACTCTAACCCTATCCCTAACGATATATAGGTAGGTTTCGAACCACAAAAGTAATGCATATTCTGACCCTAACCCTAACCCAAACTCTATCCCTCACATTAACCTAAACCATAACCCAATATACGTGCTGAATTTTGTCCTTCCGATTTCTGCCGATTTCTGCTGATTTCTAACCCTAACACTAACCCTAACCCTAACCCTAACCCTAAATACGTGCCGATTTCAGCCCTAACCCTAACCCTAACTCTACCCCTAACCCAACTTACGTGGCGATTTCTAATCCTAACCTTAACCGAAAATACGTATGGATTTCTAACACTAACCCTAACCCTATCCGTACAACTAAATACGTTGCCGATTTCTGTCCTAACACTAAGCCAAACCCTAACTATAACCCTAAACATAACCCTAACCCTAAATACGTGCCGATTTCTGCCCTAACCCTAACCCTAACCCTAACCCTAACCCTAACCCTAAATACGTGCCGAGTTCTGTCCTGCTGAATTCTGTGAAAACTCTAACCCTAAACCGAAACCTAAGCCTAACCCAAACCCTCACCCTAAATACGTGCTGATTTTCTGCATGCCGATTTCTAACAATTACCCTAACACTAACCCTAACCCTAAGTTTAATCCTAAAACTAAGCTTAACCATAACTCTAACCCAAAATACGAGCGGATTTCTTTCCTGCCGATTTGTAACCCTAATACTGAACCTAAATATTACCTTAACCCTAACCCTAAATACGTGCCAATTTCTCTCCTAACCCTAACCCTAACCCTAATGCTAAATTTCTAAACCTAACCCTAACCCTAAATAGGTGCCGATTTCTGTCCTGCCGAATTCTGTGAAAACTCTAACCCTAACTCGAAACCTAATCCAAACCCTAACCAAACGCTAACCCTAACGCTAAATTTCTAAACCTAAACCTAACCCTAAATACGTGCCGATCTGTCCTGCCGAATTCTGTGAAAACTCTAACCCTAACTCGAAACCTAATCCTAACCCTAACCCAAACCCTAACGATAACCCTAACCTTAACCCTAACCCTAACCCTAAGCCTAACACTAAATACGATTCAAACCATGAACTTAAAGTATACCCTAGATCACTTTCTAACCCTAACTCTAACCCTATCCCTAACGATATATAGGTAGGTTTCGAACCACAAAAGTAATGCGTATTCTAATC
>NC_077227.1:297346771-297361771 GCF_027887165.1 Monodelphis domestica | reverse complement strand
CATGAACTTAAAGTATACCCTAGATCACTTTCTAACCCTAACTCTAACCCTATCCCTAACGATATATAGGTAGGTTTCGAACCACAAAAGTAATGCGTATTCTAATCCTAACGAAAACTGTATCCCTAACATTAACCCAAACCCTAAATACGTGCCGATTTCTGTCCTTACGATTTCTGCCGATTCCTAACCCTAACCCTAACCCTAAATACGTGCCGATTTCTGCCCTAACCCTAACCCTAAATATGTGCCGATTTCTCTCCTGCGGAGTTCTGTCCTAACCCTAACCCTAACCCTAACCCTAAATACGTGCCGATTTCTGCCCTAAACCTAACGCTAACCCTAACCCTAAATACGTGCCGATTTCTCTCCTGCGGAGTTCTGTCCTAACCCTAACCTTAATCCTAACTCCAACCCTAAACCTAATATTAAGCCTAAACCTAACCCTAATTACGTGCCGATATCTGTCCTGCCGAATTCTTTGAAAAGTCTAACCCAAACCCGAAAACTAATCCTAACCCAAACCCTAACCCTAAATACGTGCTGATTTTCTGCATGCCAATTTCTAACAATTACCCTAACACTAACCCTAACCCTAAGTTTAACCCTAAAACTAAGCTTAACCCAAACTCTAACGCAAAATACGTGCGGATTTCTGCCCTGCCGATTTCTAATGTTAATCCTGAACCTAAATATAACCTTAACCCTAACCCTAAATACCTGCCAATTTCTCTCCTAACCCTATCCCTAACTCTAACCCTAACCCTAACCATAAATAAATGCAATTTCTGCCGATATCTGTCCTAACCCTAAATCGAACCATAAATTTCTAAACCTAACCCTAACCCTAAATACGTGCCGAGTTCTGTCCAGCTGAATTCTGTGAAAACTCTAACCCTAAACCGAAACCTAACCCTAACCCAAACCCTCACCCTAAATACGTGCTCATTTTCTGCATGCCGATTTCTAACAATTACCCTAACACTAACCCTAACCCTAAGTTTAATCCTAAAACTAAGCTTAACCATAACTCTAACCCAAAATACGTGCGGATTTCTTTCCTGCCGATTTGTAACCCTAATACTGAACCTAAATATAACCTTAACCCTAACCCTAAATACGTGCCGATCTGTCCTGCCGAATTCTGTGAAAACTCTAACCC
Organism: Monodelphis domestica; assembly: GCF_027887165.1. Taxonomy (NCBI): domain Eukaryota; kingdom Metazoa; phylum Chordata; class Mammalia; order Didelphimorphia; family Didelphidae; genus Monodelphis; species Monodelphis domestica. The sequence goes on along the minus strand of NC_077227.1, from coordinate 297,360,609 downwards.
TAACTCGAAACCTAATCCTAACCCTAACCCAAACCCTAACGATAACCATAACCTTAACCCTAACCCTAACCCTAACCCTAAATACGTGCCGATTTCTCTCCTAACCCTAACTCTAACCCTACCTCTACCCCTAACCCTAAAAACGTGGCGATTTCGAATCCTATCTTTAACCCAAAATAGGTATGGATTTCTAACTCTAATCTAACCCTAACCCTAACCCTAACCCTAACGCTAAACCTAACCTTAACCATAACCCTAACCCTAAGCCTAACACTAAAGACGATTCAAAGCATGAACTTAAAGCAAACCCAAGATAACTTTCTAACCCTAACTCTAACCCTAACCCTATCCCTAACGATATATAGGTAGATTTCGAACCACAAAAGTAATGCATATTCTAACCCTAACCCTAACCCAAACTCTATCCCTCACATTAACCCAAACCATAACCCAATATACGTGCTGAATTTTGTCCTTCCGATTTCTGCCGATTTCTGCCGATTTCTAACCCTAACACTAACCCTAACCCTAACCCTAACCCTAAATACGTGCCGATTTCAGCCCTAACCCTAACCCTAACTCTACCCCTAACCCAACTTACGTGGTGATTTCTAATCCTAACTTTAACCGAAAATACGTATGGATTTCTAACACTAACCCTAACCCTATCCGTACAACTAAATACGTTGCCGATTTCTGTCCTAACACTAAGCCAAACCCTAACTATAACCCTAACCCTAACCCTAACCCTAAATACGTGCCGATTTCTGCCCTAACCCTAACCCTAACCCTAACCCTAACCCTAACCCTAACCCTAACCCTAACCCTAACCCTAACCCTAACCCTAACCCTAACCCTAACCCTAACTCTAACCCTAACCCTAACCCTAACTCTAACCCTAACCCTAACCCTAACCCTAACCCTAACCCTAACCCTAACCCTAACCCTAAACCCTACCCCTAACCCTAACCCTAACCCTAACCCTAACTCTAACCCTAACCCTAACCCTAACCCTAACCCTAACCCTAACCCTAACCCTAACCCTAACTCTAACACTAACCCTAACCCTAAATTCTAACCCTAACCCTAACCCTAACCGTAACCCTAACCCTAACCCTAACCCTAACCCTAACCGTAACCCTAACCCTAACCCTGACCCTAACCCTAACCCTAACCCTAACCCTAACCCTAACACTAAACCCTAACCCTAACCCTAACCCTAACCCTAACCCTAACCCTAAACCCTAACCCTAACCCTAACCCTAACCCTAACCCTAACCCTAACCAAACCCTAACGATAACCATAACCTTAACCCTAACCCTAAGCCTAACACTAAATACGATTCAAACCATGAACTTAAAGTATACCCTAGATAACTTTCTAACCCTAACTCTAACCCTATCCCTAACGATATATAGGTAGATTTCGAACCACAAAAGTAATGCATATTCTAACCCTAACCCTAACCCAAACTCTATCCCTCACATTAACCCAAACCATAACCCAATATACGTGCTGAATTTTGTCCTTCCGATTTCTGCCGATTTCTGCCGATTTCTAACCCTAACACTAACCCTAACCCTAACCCTAACCCTAAATACGTGCCGATTTCAGCCCTAACCCTAACCCTAACTCTACCCCTAACCCAACTTACGTGGCGATTTCTAATCCTAACCTTAACCGAAAATACGTATGGATTTCTAACACTAACCCTAACCCTATCCGTACAACTAAATACGTTGCCGATTTCTGTCCTAACACTAAGCCAAACCCTAACTATAACCCTAAACATAACCCTAACCCTAAATACGTGCCGATTTCTGCCCTAACCCTAACCCTAACCCTAACCCTAACCCTAACCCTAAATACGTGCCTATTTCTCTCCTGCGGAGTTCTGTCCTAACCCTAACCTTAATCCTAACTCCAACCCTAAACCTAATATTAAGCCTAAACCTAACCCTTACCCTAAATACGTGCCGATTTCTGTCCTGCCGAATTCTTTGAAAAGTCTAACCCAAACCCGAAAACTAATCCTAACCCACACCCTAACCCTAAATACGTGCTGATTTTCTGCATGCCAATTTCTAACAATTACCCTAACACTAACCCTAAACCTAAGTTTAACCCTAAAACTAAGCTTAACCCGAACTCTAACGCAAAATACGTGCGGATTTCTGCCCTGCCGATTTCTAATGTTAATCCTGAACCTAAATATAACCTTAACCCTAACCCTAAATACCTGCCAATATCTCTCCTAACCCTTACCCTAACCCTAACCCTAACCATAAATAAATGCAATTTCTGCCGATATCTGTCCTAATCCTAAATCGAACCATAAATTTCTAAACCTAACCCTAACCCTAAATACGTGCCGAGTTCTGTCCTGCTGAATTCTGTGAAAACTCTAACCCTAAACCGAAACCTAACCCTAACCCAAACCCTCACCCTAAATACGTGCTGATTTTCTGCATGACGATTTCTAACAATTACCCTAACACTAACCCTAACCCTAAGTTTAATCCTAAAACTAAGCTTAACCATAACTCTAACCCAAAATACGTGCGGATTTCTTTCCTGCCGATTTGTAACCCTAATACTGACCCTAAATATTACCTTAACCCTAACCCTAAATACGTGCCAATTTCTCTCCTAACCCTAACCCTAACCCTAATGCTAAATTTCTAAACCTAACCCTAACCCTAAATAGGTGCCGATTTCTGTCCTGCCGAATTCTGTGAAAACTCTAACCCTAACTCGAAACCTAATCCAAACCCTAACCAAACGCTAACCCTAATTCTAAAGTTCTAAACCTAAACCTAACCTTAAATACGTGCCGATCTGTCCTGCTGAATTCTGTGAAAACTCTAACCCTAACTCGAAACCTAATCCTAACCCTAACCCAAACCCTAACGATAACCCTAACCTTAACCCTAACCCTAACCCTAAGCCTAACACTAAATACGATTCAAACCATGAACTTAAAGTATACCCTAGATCACTTTCTAACCCTAACTCTAACCCTATCCCTAACGATATATAGGTAGGTTTCGAACCACAAAAGTAATGCGTATTCTAATCCTAACGAAAACTGTATCCCTAACATTAACCCAAACCCTAAATACGTGCCGATTTCTGTCCTTACGATTTCTGCCGATTCCTAACCCTAACCCTAACCCTAAATACGTGCCGATTTCTGCCCTAACCCTAACCCTAAATATGTGCCGATTTCTCTCCTGCGGAGTTCTGTCCTAACCCTAACCCTAACCCTAACCCTAAATACGTGCCGATTTCTGCCCTAAACCTAACGCTAACCCTAACCCTAAATACGTGCCGATTTCTCTCCTGCGGAGTTCTGTCCTAACCCTAACCTTAATCCTAACTCCAACCCTAAACCTAATATTAAGCCTAAACCTAACCCTAATTACGTGCCGATATCTGTCCTGCCGAATTCTTTGAAAAGTCTAACCCAAACCCGAAAACTAATCCTAACCCAAACCCTAACCCTAAATACGTGCTGATTTTCTGCATGCCAATTTCTAACAATTACCCTAACACTAACCCTAACCCTAAGTTTAACCCTAAAACTAAGCTTAACCCAAACTCTAACGCAAAATACGTGCGGATTTCTGCCCTGCCGATTTCTAATGTTAATCCTGAACCTAAATATAACCTTAACCCTAACCCTAAATACCTGCCAATTTCTCTCCTAACCCTATCCCTAACTCTAACCCTAACCCTAACCATAAATAAATGCAATTTCTGCCGATATCTGTCCTAACCCTAAATCGAACCATAAATTTCTAAACCTAACCCTAACCCTAAATACGTGCCGAGTTCTGTCCAGCTGAATTCTGTGAAAACTCTAACCCTAAACCGAAACCTAACCCTAACCCAAACCCTCACCCTAAATACGTGCTCATTTTCTGCATGCCGATTTCTAACAATTACCCTAACACTAACCCTAACCCTAAGTTTAATCCTAAAACTAAGCTTAACCATAACTCTAACCCAAAATACGTGCGGATTTCTTTCCTGCCGATTTGTAACCCTAATACTGAACCTAAATATAACCTTAACCCTAACCCTAAATACGTGCCGATCTGTCCTGCCGAATTCTGTGAAAACTCTAACCCTAACTCGAAACCTAATCCTAACCCTAACCCAAACCCTAACGATAACCATAACCTTAACCCTAACCCTAACCCTAACCCTAAATACGTGCCGATTTCTCTCCTAACCCTAACTCTAACCCTACCTCTACCCCTAACCCTAAAAACGTGGCGATTTCGAATCCTATCTTTAACCCAAAATAGGTATGGATTTCTAACTCTAATCTAACCCTAACCCTAACCCTAACCCTAACGCTAAACCTAACCTTAACCATAACCCTAACCCTAAGCCTAACACTAAAGACGATTCAAAGCATGAACTTAAAGCAAACCCAAGATAACTTTCTAACCCTAACTCTAACCCTAACCCTATCCCTAACGATATATAGGTAGATTTCGAACCACAAAAGTAATGCATATTCTAACCCTAACCCTAACCCAAACTCTATCCCTCACATTAACCCAAACCATAACCCAATATACGTGCTGAATTTTGTCCTTCCGATTTCTGCCGATTTCTGCCGATTTCTAACCCTAACACTAACCCTAACCCTAACCCTAACCCTAAATACGTGCCGATTTCAGCCCTAACCCTAACCCTAACTCTACCCCTAACCCAACTTACGTGGTGATTTCTAATCCTAACTTTAACCGAAAATACGTATGGATTTCTAACACTAACCCTAACCCTATCCGTACAACTAAATACGTTGCCGATTTCTGTCCTAACACTAAGCCAAACCCTAACTATAACCCTAACCCTAACCCTAACCCTAAATACGTGCCGATTTCTGCCCTAACCCTAACCCTAACCCTAACCCTAACCCTAACCCTAACCCTAACCCTAACCCTAACCCTAACCCTAACCCTAACCCTAACCCTAACTCTAACCCTAACCCTAACCCTAACTCTAACCCTAACCCTAACCCTAACCCTAACCCTAACCCTAACCCTAACCCTAACCCTAAACCCTACCCCTAACCCTAACCCTAACCCTAACCCTAACTCTAACCCTAACCCTAACCCTAACCCTAACCCTAACCCTAACCCTAACCCTAACCCTAACTCTAACACTAACCCTAACCCTAAATTCTAACCCTAACCCTAACCCTAACCGTAACCCTAACCCTAACCCTAACCCTAACCCTAACCGTAACCCTAACCCTAACCCTGACCCTAACCCTAACCCTAACCCTAACCCTAACCCTAACACTAAACCCTAACCCTAACCCTAACCCTAACCCTAACCCTAACCCTAAACCCTAACCCTAACCCTAACCCTAACCCTAACCCTAACCCTAACCCTAACCCTAACCCTAACCCTAACCCTAACCCTAAACCTAAACCCTACCCCTAACCCTAACCCTAACCCTAACCCTAACTCTAACCCTAACCCTAACCCTAACCCTAACCCTAACCCTAACCCTAACCCTAACCCTAACCCTAACCCTAACCCTAACCCTGACCCTAACCCTAACCCTAACCCTAACCCTAACCCTAACACTAAACCCTAACCCTAACCCTAACCCTAACCCTAACCCTAACCCTAAACCCTAACCCTAACCCTAACCCTAACCCTAACCCTAACCCTAACCCTAACCCTAACCCTAACTCTAACCCTAACCCTAACCCTAACCCTAACCCTAACCCTAACCCTAACCCTAACCCTAACCCTAACCCTAACCCTAACCCTAAACCTAACACTAAGCCTAACCCTAACCCTAACCCTAACCCTAAATACGTGCCGATTTCTGCTGTTTTCTAACCCTAACACTAACCCTAACCCTAACCCTAACCCTAAATATGTGCCGATTTCAGCCCTAACCCTAACCCTAACTCTACCCCTAACCCAACTTACGTGGCGATTTCTAATCCTAACCTTAACCGAAAATACGTATGGATTTCTAACACTAACCCTAACCCTATCCGTACAACTAAATACGTTGCCGATTTCTGTCCTAACACTAAGCCAAACCCTAACTATAACCCTAAACATAACCCTAACCCTAAATACGTGCCGATTTCTGCCCTAACCCTAACCCTAACCCTAACCCTAACCCTAACCCTAACCCTAAATACGTGCCGATTTCTCTCCTGCGGAGTTCTGTCCTAACCCTAACCTTAATCCTAACTCCAACCCTAAACCTAATATTAAGCCTAAACCTAACCCTTACCCTAAATACGTGCCGATTTCTGTCCTGCCGATTTCTAATGTTAATCCTGAACCTAAATATAACCTTAACCCTAACCCTAAATACCTGCCAATTTCTCTCCTAACCCTATCCCTAACCCTAACCCTAACCCTAACCATAAATAAATGCAATTTCTGCCGATATCTGTCCTAACCCTAAATCGAACCATAAATTTCTAAACCTAACCCTAACCCTAAATACGTGCCGAGTTCTGTCCTGCTGAATTCTGTGAAAACTCTAACCCTAAACCGAAACCTAAACCTAACCCAAACCCTCACCCTAAATACGTGCTGATTTTCTGCATGCCGATTTCTAACAATTACCCTAACACTAACCCTAACCCTAAGTTTAATCCTAAAACTAAGCTTAACCATAACTCAAACCCAAAATACGTGCGGATTTCTTTCCTGCCGATTTGTAACCCTAATACTGAACCTAAATATAACCTTAACCCTAACCCTAAATACGTGCCGATCTGTCCTGCCGAATTCTGTGAAAATTCTAACCCTAACTCGAAACCTAACCCTAACCCTAACCCTAACCCAAACTCTATCCCTCACATTAATCTAAACCATAACCCAATATACGTTCTGAATTTTGTCCTTCCGATTTCTGCCGATTTCTGCTGATTTCTAACCCTAACACTAACCCTAACCCTAACCCTAACCCTAAATACGTGCCGATTTCAGCCCTAACCCTAACCCTAACTCTACCCCTAACCCAACTTACGTGGCGATTTCTAATCCTAACCTTAACCGAAAATACGTATGGATTTCTAACACTAACCCTAACCCTATCCGTACAACTAAATACGTTGCCGATTTCTGTCCTAACACTAAGCCAAACCCTAACTAAAACCCTAAACATAACCCTAACCCTAAATACGTGCCGATTTCTGCCCTAACCCTAACCCTAACCCTAACCCTAACCCTAACACTAAATACGTGCATATTTCTCTCCTGCGGAGTTCTGTCCTAACCCTAACCTTAATCCTAACTCCAACCCTAAACCTAATATTAAGCCTAAACCTAACCCTTACCCTAAATACGTGCCGATTTCTGTCCTGCCGAATTCTTTGAAAAGTCTAACCCAAACCCGAAAACTAATCCTAACCCACACCCTAACCCTAAATACGTGCTGATTTTCTGCATGCCAATTTCTAACAATTACCCTAACACTAACCCTAACCCTAAGTTTAACCCTAAAACTAAGCTTAACCCGAACTCTAACGCAAAATACGTGCGGATTTCTGCCCTGCCGATTTCTAATGTTAATCCTGAACCTAAATATAACCTTAACCCTAACCCTAAATACCTGCCAATATCTCTCCTAACCCTTACCCTAACCCTAACCCTAACCATAAATAAATGCAATTTCTGCCGATATCTGTCCTAATCCTAAATCGAACCATAAATTTCTAAACCTAACCCTAACCCTAAATACGTGCCGAGTTCTGTCCTGCTGAATTCTGTGAAAACTCTAACCCTAAACCGAAACCTAACCCTAACCCAAACCCTCACCCTAAATACGTGCTGATTTTCTGCATGCCGATTTCTAACAATTACCCTAACACTAACCCTAACCCTAAGTTTAATCCTAAAACTAAGCTTAACCATAACTCTAACCCAAAATACGTGCGGATTTCTTTCCTGCCGATTTGTAACCCTAATACTGACCCTAAATATTACCTTAACCCTAACCCTAAATACGTGCCAATTTCTCTCCTAACCCTAACCCTAACCCTAATGCTAAATTTCTAAACCTAACCCTAACCCTAAATAGGTGCCGATTTCTGTCCTGCCGAATTCTGTGAAAACTCTAACCCTAACTCGAAACCTAATCCAAACCCTAACCAAACGCTAACCCTAATTCTAAAGTTCTAAACCTAAACCTAACCTTAAATACGTGCCGATCTGTCCTGCTGAATTCTATGAAAACTCTAACCCTAACTCGAAACCTAATCCTAACCCTAACCCAAACCCTAACGATAACCATAACCTTAACCCTAACCCTAACCCTAACCCTAAATACGTGCCGATTTCTCTCCTAACCCTAACTCTAACCCTACCTCTACCCCTAACCCTAAAAACGTGGCGATTTCGAATCCTATCTTTAACCCAAAATAGGTATGGATTTCTAACTCTAATCTAACCCTAACCCTAACCCTAACCCTAACGCTAAACCTAACCTTAACCATAACCCTAGCCCTAAGCCTAACACTAAAGACGATTCAAAGCATGAACTTAAAGCAAACCCAAGATAACTTTCTAACCCTAACTCTAACCCTAACCCTATCCCTAACGATATATAGGTAGATTTCGAACCACAAAAGTAATGCATATTCTAACCCTAACCCTAACCCAAACTCTATCCCTCACATTAACCCAAACCATAACCCAATATATGTGCTGAATTTTGTCCTTCCGATTTCTGCCGATTTCTGCCGATTTCTAACCCTAACACTAACCCTAACCCTAACCCTAACCCTAAATACGTGCCGATTTCAGCCCTAACCCTAACCCTAACTCTACCCCTAACCCAACTTACGTGGTGATTTCTAATCCTAACTTTAACCGAAAATACGTATGGATTTCTAACACTAACCCTAACCCTATCCGTACAACTAAATACGTTACCGATTTCTGTCCTAACACTAAGCCAAACCCTAACTATAACCCTAAACATAACCCTAACCCTAAATACGTGCCGATTTCTGCCCTAACCCTAACCCTAACCCTAACCCTAACCCTAACCCTAACCCTAACCCTAACCCTAACCCTAACCCTAACTCTAACCCTAACCCTAACCCTAACTCTAACCCTAACCCTAACCCTAACCCTAACCCTAACCCTAAACCCTACCCCTAACCCTAACCCTAACCCTAACCCTAACTCTAACCCTAACCCTAACCCTAACCCTAACCCTAACCCTAACCCTAACCCTAACCCTAACCCTAACTCTAACACTAACCCTAACCCTAAATTCTAACCCTAACCCTAACCCTAACCGTAACCCTAACCCTAACCCTAACCCTAACCCTAACCCTAACCCTAACCCTAACCCTGACCCTAACCCTAACCCTAACCCTAACCCTAACCCTAACACTAAACCCTAACCCTAACCCTAACCCTAACCCTAACCCTAACCCTAAACCCTAACCCTAACCCTAACCCTAACCCTAACCCTAACCCTAACCCTAACCCTAACCCTAACCCTAACCCTAACCCTAACCCTAACCCTAACCCTAAATTCGTTGCCGATTTTCTGCCGATTTCTGCCGATTTCTAACCCTAACCCTAACCCTAACCCTAACCCTAACCCTAACCCTAACCCTAACCCTAACCCTAACCCTAACCCTAACCCTAACCCTAACCCTAAATACGTGCCGATTTCTGCCGATTTCTGTCCTGTCCTGCCGATTTCTGCCGATTTCTAACCCTAACCCTAAATTCGTGCCGATTTCTGTCCTGCCGATTTCTGCCGATTTCTGCCGATTTCTGCCGATTTCTGTCCTAACCCTAACCCTAACCCTAACCCTAAATACGTGCCGATTTCTGTCCTAACCCTAACCCTAACCCTAACCCTAACCCTAACCCTAACCCTAACCCTAACCCTAACCCTAACCCTAACCCTAACCCTAACCCTAACCCTAACCCTAACCCTAACCCTAACTCTAAATAACCTTAACCCTAACCCTAAATACGTGCCAATTTCTCTCATAACCCTAACCCTAACCCTAATGCTAAATTTCTAAACCTAAACCTAACCCTAAATACGTGCCGATCTGTCCTGCCGAATTCTGTGAAAACTCTAACCCTAACTCGAAACCTAATCCTAACCCTAAACCAAACCCTAACGATAACCATAACCTTAACCCTAACCCTAAGCCTAACACTAAATACGATTCAAACCATGAACTTAAAGTATACCTTAGATAACTTTCTAACCCTAACTCTAACCCTATCCCTAACGATATATAGGTAGGTTTCGAACCACAAAAGTAATGCATATTCTGACCCTAACCCTAACCCAAACTCTATCCCTCACATTAACCTAAACCATAACCCAATATACGTGCTGAATTTTGTCCTTCCGATTTCTGCCGATTTCTGCTGATTTCTAACCCTAACACTAACCCTAACCCTAACCCTAACCCTAAATACGTGCCGATTTCAGCCCTAACCCTAACCCTAACTCTACCCCTAACCCAACTTACGTGGCGATTTCTAATCCTAACCTTAACCGAAAATACGTATGGATTTCTAACACTAACCCTAACCCTATCCGTACAACTAAATACGTTGCCGATTTCTGTCCTAACACTAAGCCAAACCCTAACTATAACCCTAAACATAACCCTAACCCTAAATACGTGCCGATTTCTGCCCTAACCCTAACCCTAACCCTAACCCTAACCCTAACCCTAACCCTAAATACGTGCCGAGTTCTGTCCTGCTGAATTCTGTGAAAACTCTAACCCTAAACCGAAACCTAACCCTAACCCAAACCCTCACCCTAAATACGTGCTGATTTTCTGCATGCCGATTTCTAACAATTACCCTAACACTAACCCTAACCCTAAGTTTAATCCTAAAACTAAGCTTAACCATAACTCTAACCCAAAATACGAGCGGATTTCTTTCCTGCCGATTTGTAACCCTAATACTGAACCTAAATATTACCTTAACCCTAACCCTAAATACGTGCCAATTTCTCTCCTAACCCTAACCCTAACCCTAATGCTAAATTTCTAAACCTAACCCTAACCCTAAATAGGTGCCGATTTCTGTCCTGCCGAATTCTGTGAAAACTCTAACCCTAACTCGAAACCTAATCCAAACCCTAACCAAACGCTAACCCTAACGCTAAATTTCTAAACCTAAACCTAACCCTAAATACGTGCCGATCTGTCCTGCCGAATTCTGTGAAAACTCTAACCCTAACTCGAAACCTAATCCTAACCCTAACCCAAACCCTAACGATAACCCTAACCTTAACCCTAACCCTAACCCTAAGCCTAACACTAAATACGATTCAAACCATGAACTTAAAGTATACCCTAGATCACTTTCTAACCCTAACTCTAACCCTATCCCTAACGATATATAGGTAGGTTTCGAACCACAAAAGTAATGCGTATTCTAATCCTAACGAAAACTGTATCCCTAACATTAACCCAAACCCTAAATACGTGCCGATTTCTGTCCTTCCGATTTCTGCCGATTCCTAACCCTAACCCTAACCCTAAATACGTGCCGATTTCTGCCCTAACCCTAACCCTAAATATGTGCCGATTTCTCTCCTGCGGAGTTCTGTCCTAACCCTAACCCTAACCCTAACCCTAAATACGTGCCGATTTCTGCCCTAAACCTAACGCTAACCCTAACCCTAAATACGTGCCAATTTCTCTCCTGCGGAGTTCTGTCCTAACCCTAACCTTAATCCTAACTCCAACCCTAAACCTAATATTAAGCCTAACCTTAACCCTAAATACGTGCCGATTTCTGTCCTGCCGAATTCTTTGAAAACTCTAACCCAAACCCGAAAACTAATCCTAACCCAAACCCTAACCCTAAATACGTGCTGATTTTCTGCATGCCAATTTCTAACAATTACCATAACACTAACCCTAACCCTAAGTTTAACCCTAAAACTAAGCTTAACCCGAACTCTAACGCAAAATACGTGCGGATTTCTGCCCTGCCGATTTCTAATGTTAATCCTGAACCTAAATATAACCTTAACCCTAACCCTAAATACCTGCCAATTTCTCTCCTAACCCTATCCCTAACCCTAACCCTAACCCTAACCATAAATAAATGCAATTTCTGCCGATATCTGTCCTAACCCTAAATCGAACCATAAATTTCTAAACCTAACCCTAACCCTAAATACGTGCCGAGTTCTGTCCTGCTGAATTCTGTGAAAACTCTAACCCTAAACCGAAACCTAACCCTAACCCAAACCCTCACCCTAAATACGTGCTGATTTTCTGCATGACGATTTCTAACAATTACCCTAACACTAACCCTAACCCTAAGTTTAATCCTAAAACTAAGCTTAACCATAACTCTAACCCAAAATACGTGCGGATTTCTTTCCTGCCGATTTGTAACCCTAATACTGAACCTAAATATTACCTTAACCCTAACCCTAAATACGTGCCAATTTCTCTCCTAACCCTAACCCTAACCCTAATGCTAAATTTCTAAACCTAACCCTAACCCTAAATAGGTGCCGATTTCTGTCCTGCCGAATTCTGTGAAAACTCTAACCCTAACTCGAAACCTAATCCAAACCCTAACCAAACGCTAACCCTAATTCTAAAGTTCTAAACCTAAACCTAACCTTAAATACGTGCCGATCTGTCCTGCTGAATTCTGTGAAAACTCTAACCCTAACTCGAAACCTAATCCTAACCCTAACCCAAACCCTAACGATAACCATAACCTTAACCCTAACCCTAACCCTAACCCTAAATACGTGCCGATTTCTCTCCTAACCCTAACTCTAACCCTACCTCTACCCCTAACCCTAAAAACGTGGCGATTTCGAATCCTATCTTTAACCCCAAATAGGTATGGATTTCTAACTCTAATCTAACCCTAACCCTAACCCTAACCCTAACGCTAAACCTAACCTTAACCATAACCCTAGCCCTAAGCCTAACACTAAAGACGATTCAAAGCATGAACTTAAAGCAAACCCAAGATAACTTTCTAACCCTAACTCTAACCCTAACCCTATCCCTAACGATATATAGGTAGATTTCGAACCACAAAAGTAATGCATATTCTAACCCTAACCCTAACCCAAACTTTATCCCTCACATTAACCCAAACCATAACCTAATATACGTGCTGAATTTTGTCCTTCCGATTTCTGCCGATTTCTGCCGATTTCTAACCCTAACACTAACCCTAACCCTAACCCTAACCCTAAATACGTGCCGATTTCAGCCCTAACCCTAACCCTAACTCTACCCCTAACCCAACTTACGTGGTGATTTCTAATCCTAACTTTAACCGAAAATACGTATGGATTTCTAACACTAACCCTAACCCTATCCGTACAACTAAATACGTTACCGATTTCTGTCCTAACACTAAGCCAAACCCTAACTATAACCCTAAACATAACCCTAACCCTAAATACGTGCCGATTTCTGCCCTAACCCTAACCCTAACCCTAACCCTAACCCTAACCCTAACCCTAACCCTAACCCTAACCCTAACCCTAACCCTAACTCTAACCCTAACCCTAACACTAACTCTAACCCTAACCCTAACCCTAACCCTAACCCTAACCCTAAACCCTACCCCTAACCCTAACCCTAACCCTAACCCTAACTCTAACCCTAACCCTAACCCTAACCCTAACCCTAACCCTAACCCTAACCCTAACCCTAACCCTAACCCTAACCCTAAATAACCTTAACCCTAACCCTAAATACGTGCCAATTTCTCTCATAACCCTAACCCTAACCCTAATGCTAAATTTCTAAACCTAAACCTAACCCTAAATACGTGCCGATCT
>NC_077227.1:297329271-297341771 GCF_027887165.1 Monodelphis domestica | reverse complement strand
AACCCAAAATAGGTATGGATTTCTAACTCTAATCTAACCCTAACCCTAACCCTAACCCTAACGCTAAACCTAACCTTAACCATAACCCTAACCCTAAGCCTAACACTAAAGACGATTCAAAGCATGAACTTAAAGCAAACCCAAGATAACTTTCTAACCCTAACTCTAACCCTAACCCTATCCCTAACGATATATAGGTAGATTTCGAACCACAAAAGTAATGCATATTCTAACCCTAACCCTAACCCAAACTCTATCCCTCACATTAACCCAAACCATAACCCAATATACGTGCTGAATTTTGTCCTTCCGATTTCTGCCGATTTCTGCCGATTTCTAACCCTAACACTAACCCTAACCCTAACCCTAACCCTAAATACGTGCCGATTTCAGCCCTAACCCTAACCCTAACTCTACCCCTAACCCAACTTACGTGGTGATTTCTAATCCTAACTTTAACCGAAAATACGTATGGATTTCTAACACTAACCCTAACCCTATCCGTACAACTAAATACGTTGCCGATTTCTGTCCTAACACTAAGCCAAACCCTAACTATAACCCTAACCCTAACCCTAACCCTAAATACGTGCCGATTTCTGCCCTAACCCTAACCCTAACCCTAACCCTAACCCTAACCCTAACCCTAACCCTAACCCTAACCCTAACCCTAACCCTAACCCTAACCCTAACCCTAACCCTAACTCTAACCCTAACCCTAACCCTAACTCTAACCCTAACCCTAACCCTAACCCTAACCCTAACCCTAACCCTAACCCTAACCCTAAACCCTACCCCTAACCCTAACCCTAACCCTAACCCTAACTCTAACCCTAACCCTAACCCTAACCCTAACCCTAACCCTAACCCTAACCCTAACCCTAACTCTAACACTAACCCTAACCCTAAATTCTAACCCTAACCCTAACCCTAACCGCAACCCTAACCCTAACCCTAACCCTAACCCTAACCGTAACCCTAACCCTAACCCTGACCCTAACCCTAACCCTAACCCTAACCCTAACCCTAACACTAAACCCTAACCCTAACCCTAACCCTAACCCTAACCCTAACCCTAACCCTAAACCCTAACCCTAACCCTAACCCTAACCCTAACCCTAACCCTAACCCTAACCCTAACCCTAACCCTAACCCTAACCCTAAACCTAAACCCTACCCCTAACCCTAACCCTAACCCTAACCCTAACTCTAACCCTAACCCTAACCCTAACCCTAACCCTAACCCTAACCCTAACCCTAACCCTAACCCTAACCCTAACCCTAACCCTGACCCTAACCCTAACCCTAACCCTAACCCTAACACTAAACCCTAACCCTAACCCTAACCCTAACCCTAACCCTAACCCTAAACCCTAACCCTAACCCTAACCCTAACCCTAACCCTAACCCTAACCCTAACCCTAACCCTAACTCTAACCCTAACCCTAACCCTAACCCTAACCCTAACCCTAACCCTAACCCTAACCCTAACCCTAACCCTAACCCTAACCCTAAACCTAACACTAAGCCTAACCCTAACCCTAACCCTAACCCTAAATACGTGCCGATTTCTGCTGATTTCTGACCCTAACACTAACCCTAACCCTAACCCTAACCCTAAATATGTGCCGATTTCAGCCCTAACCCTAACCCTAACTCTACCCCTAACCCAACTTACGTGGCGATTTCTAATCCTAACCTTAACCGAAAATACGTATGGATTTCTAACACTAACC
Organism: Monodelphis domestica; assembly: GCF_027887165.1. Taxonomy (NCBI): domain Eukaryota; kingdom Metazoa; phylum Chordata; class Mammalia; order Didelphimorphia; family Didelphidae; genus Monodelphis; species Monodelphis domestica. The sequence continues at coordinate 297,340,035 of NC_077227.1, read as the reverse complement.
CTAACCCTATCCGTACAACTAAATACGTTGCCGATTTCTGTCCTAACACTAAGCCAAACCCTAACTATAACCCTAAACATAACCCTAACCCTAAATACGTGCCGATTTCTGCCCTAACCCTAACCCTAACCCTAACCCTAACCCTAACCCTAACCCTAAATACGTGCCGATTTCTCTCCTGCGGAGTTCTGTCCTAACCCTAACCTTAATCCTAACTCCAACCCTAAACCTAATATTAAGCCTAAACCTAACCCTTACCCTAAATACGTGCCGATTTCTGTCCTGCCGATTTCTAATGTTAATCCTGAACCTAAATATAACCTTAACCCTAACCCTAAATACCTGCCAATTTCTCTCCTAACCCTATCCCTAACCCTAACCCTAACCCTAACCATAAATAAATGCAATTTCTGCCGATATCTGTCCTAACCCTAAATCGAACCATAAATTTCTAAACCTAACCCTAACCCTAAATACGTGCCGAGTTCTGTCCTGCTGAATTCTGTGAAAACTCTAACCCTAAACCGAAACCTAAACCTAACCCAAACCCTCACCCTAAATACGTGCTGATTTTCTGCATGCCGATTTCTAACAATTACCCTAACACTAACCCTAACCCTAAGTTTAATCCTAAAACTAAGCTTAACCATAACTCAAACCCAAAATACGTGCGGATTTCTTTCCTGCCGATTTGTAACCCTAATACTGAACCTAAATATAACCTTAACCCTAACCCTAAATACGTGCCGATCTGTCCTGCCGAATTCTGTGAAAATTCTAACCCTAACTCGAAACCTAACCCTAACCCTAACCCTAACCCAAACTCTATCCCTCACATTAATCTAAACCATAACCCAATATACGTGCTGAATTTTGTCCTTCCGATTTCTGCCGATTTCTGCTGATTTCTAACCCTAACACTAACCCTAACCCTAACCCTAACCCTAAATACGTGCCGATTTCAGCCCTAACCCTAACCCTAACTCTACCCCTAACCCAACTTACGTGGCGATTTCTAATCCTAACCTTAACCGAAAATACGTATGGATTTCTAACACTAACCCTAACCCTATCCGTACAACTAAATACGTTGCCGATTTCTGTCCTAACACTAAGCCAAACCCTAACTAAAACCCTAAACATAACCCTAACCCTAAATACGTGCCGATTTCTGCCCTAACCCTAACCCTAACCCTAACCCTAACCCTAACCCTAAATACGTGCATATTTCTCTCCTGCGGAGTTCTGTCCTAACCCTAACCTTAATCCTAACTCCAACCCTAAACCTAATATTAAGCCTAAACCTAACCCTTACCCTAAATACGTGCCGATTTCTGTCCTGCCGAATTCTTTGAAAAGTCTAACCCAAACCCGAAAACTAATCCTAACCCACACCCTAACCCTAAATACGTGCTGATTTTCTGCATGCCAATTTCTAACAATTACCCTAACACTAACCCTAACCCTAAGTTTAACCCTAAAACTAAGCTTAACCCGAACTCTAACGCAAAATACGTGCGGATTTCTGCCCTGCCGATTTCTAATGTTAATCCTGAACCTAAATATAACCTTAACCCTAACCCTAAATACCTGCCAATATCTCTCCTAACCCTTACCCTAACCCTAACCCTAACCATAAATAAATGCAATTTCTGCCGATATCTGTCCTAATCCTAAATCGAACCATAAATTTCTAAACCTAACCCTAACCCTAAATACGTGCCGAGTTCTGTCCTGCTGAATTCTGTGAAAACTCTAACCCTAAACCGAAACCTAACCCTAACCCAAACCCTCACCCTAAATACGTGCTGATTTTCTGCATGCCGATTTCTAACAATTACCCTAACACTAACCCTAACCCTAAGTTTAATCCTAAAACTAAGCTTAACCATAACTCTAACCCAAAATACGTGCGGATTTCTTTCCTGCCGATTTGTAACCCTAATACTGACCCTAAATATTACCTTAACCCTAACCCTAAATACGTGCCAATTTCTCTCCTAACCCTAACCCTAACCCTAATGCTAAATTTCTAAACCTAACCCTAACCCTAAATAGGTGCCGATTTCTGTCCTGCCGAATTCTGTGAAAACTCTAACCCTAACTCGAAACCTAATCCAAACCCTAACCAAACGCTAACCCTAATTCTAAAGTTCTAAACCTAAACCTAACCTTAAATACGTGCCGATCTGTCCTGCTGAATTCTATGAAAACTCTAACCCTAACTCGAAACCTAATCCTAACCCTAACCCAAACCCTAACGATAACCATAACCTTAACCCTAACCCTAACCCTAACCCTAAATACGTGCCGATTTCTCTCCTAACCCTAACTCTAACCCTACCTCTACCCCTAACCCTAAAAACGTGGCGATTTCGAATCCTATCTTTAACCCCAAATAGGTATGGATTTCTAACTCTAATCTAACCCTAACCCTAACCCTAACCCTAACGCTAAACCTAACCTTAACCATAACCCTAGCCCTAAGCCTAACACTAAAGACGATTCAAAGCATGAACTTAAAGCAAACCCAAGATAACTTTCTAACCCTAACTCTAACCCTAACCCTATCCCTAACGATATATAGGTAGATTTCGAACCACAAAAGTAATGCATATTCTAACCCTAACCCTAACCCAAACTCTATCCCTCACATTAACCCAAACCATAACCCAATATACGTGCTGAATTTTGTCCTTCCGATTTCTGCCGATTTCTGCCGATTTCTAACCCTAACACTAACCCTAACCCTAACCCTAACCCTAAATACGTGCCGATTTCAGCCCTAACCCTAACCCTAACTCTACCCCTAACCCAACTTACGTGGTGATTTCTAATCCTAACTTTAACCGAAAATACGTATGGATTTCTAACACTAACCCTAACCCTATCCGTACAACTAAATACGTTGCCGATTTCTGTCCTAACACTAAGCCAAACCCTAACTATAACCCTAAACATAACCCTAACCCTAAATACGTGCCGATTTCTGCCCTAACCCTAACCCTAACCCTAACCCTAACCCTAACCCTAACCCTAACCCTAACCCTAACCCTAACCCTAACCCTAACCCTAACCCTAACTCTAACCCTAACCCTAACCCTAACTCTAACCCTAACCCTAACCCTAACCCTAACCCTAACCCTAACCCTAACCCTAACCCTAAACCCTACCCCTAACCCTAACCCTAACCCTAACCCTAACTCTAACCCTAACCCTAACCCTAACCCTAACCCTAACCCTAACCCTAACCCTAACCCTAACTCTAACACTAACCCTAACCCTAAATTCTAACCCTAACCCTAACCCTAACCGTAACCCTAACCCTAACCCTAACCCTAACCCTAACCGTAACCCTAACCCTAACCCTGACCCTAACCCTAACCCTAACCCTAACCCTAACCCTAACACTAAACCCTAACCCTAACCCTAACCCTAACCCTAACCCTAACCCTAAACCCTAACCCTAACCCTAACCCTAACCCTAACCCTAACCCTAACCCTAACCCTAACCCTAACCCTAACCCTAACCCTAAACCTAAACCCTACCCCTAACCCTAACCCTAACCCTAACCCTAACTCTAACCCTAACCCTAACCCTAACCCTAACCCTAACCCTAACCCTAACCCTAACCCTAACCCTAACCCTAACCCTAACCCTAACCCTGACCCTAACCCTAACCCTAACCCTAACCCTAACCCTAACACTAAACCCTAACCCTAACCCTAACCCTAACCCTAACCCTAACCCTAAACCCTAACCCTAACCCTAACCCTAACCCTAACCCTAACCCTAACCCTAACCCTAACCCTAACTCTAACCCTAACCCTAACCCTAACCCTAACCCTAACCCTAACCCTAACCCTAACCCTAACCCTAACCCTAACCCTAACCCTAAACCTAACACTAAGCCTAACCCTAACCCTAACCCTAAATACGTGCCGATTTCTGCTGATTTCTAACCCTAACACTAACCCTAACCCTAACCCTAACCCTAAATATGTGCCGATTTCAGCCCTAACCCTAACCCTAACTCTACCCCTAACCCAACTTACGTGGCGATTTCTAATCCTAACCTTAACCGAAAATACGTATGGATTTCTAACACTAACCCTAACCCTATCCGTACAACTAAATACGTTGCCGATTTCTGTCCTAACACTAAGCCAAACCCTAACTATAACCCTAAACATAACCCTAACCCTAAATACGTGCCGATTTCTGCCCTAACCCTAACCCTAACCCTAACCCTAACCCTAACCCTAACCCTAAATACGTGCCGATTTCTCTCCTGCGGAGTTCTGTCCTAACCCTAACCTTAATCCTAACTCCAACCCTAAACCTAATATTAAGCCTAAACCTAACCCTTACCCTAAATACGTGCCGATTTCTGTCCTGCCGATTTCTAATGTTAATCCTGAACCTAAATATAACCTTAACCCTAACCCTAAATACCTGCCAATTTCTCTCCTAACCCTATCCCTAACCCTAACCCTAACCCTAACCATAAATAAATGCAATTTCTGCCGATATCTGTCCTAACCCTAAATCGAACCATAAATTTCTAAACCTAACCCTAACCCTAAATACGTGCCGAGTTCTGTCCTGCTGAATTCTGTGAAAACTCTAACCCTAAACCGAAACCTAAACCTAACCCAAACCCTCACCCTAAATACGTGCTGATTTTCTGCATGCCGATTTCTAACAATTACCCTAACACTAACCCTAACCCTAAGTTTAATCCTAAAACTAAGCTTAACCATAACTCAAACCCAAAATACGTGCGGATTTCTTTCCTGCCGATTTGTAACCCTAATACTGAACCTAAATATAACCTTAACCCTAACCCTAAATACGTGCCGATCTGTCCTGCCGAATTCTGTGAAAATTCTAACCCTAACTCGAAACCTAACCCTAACCCTAACCCTAACCCAAACTCTATCCCTCACATTAATCTAAACCATAACCCAATATACGTGCTGAATTTTGTCCTTCCGATTTCTGCCGATTTCTGCTGATTTCTAACCCTAACACTAACCCTAACCCTAACCCTAACCCTAAATACGTGCCGATTTCAGCCCTAACCCTAACCCTAACTCTACCCCTAACCCAACTTACGTGGCGATTTCTAATCCTAACCTTAACCGAAAATACGTATGGATTTCTAACACTAACCCTAACCCTATCCGTACAACTAAATACGTTGCCGATTTCTGTCCTAACACTAAGCCAAACCCTAACTAAAACCCTAAACATAACCCTAACCCTAAATACGTGCCGATTTCTGCCCTAACCCTAACCCTAACCCTAACCCTAACCCTAAATACGTGCATATTTCTCTCCTGCGGAGTTCTGTCCTAACCCTAACCTTAATCCTAACTCCAACCCTAAACCTAATATTAAGCCTAAACCTAACCCTTACCCTAAATACGTGCCGATTTCTGTCCTGCCGAATTCTTTGAAAAGTCTAACCCAAACCCGAAAACTAATCCTAACCCACACCCTAACCCTAAATACGTGCTGATTTTCTGCATGCCAATTTCTAACAATTACCCTAACACTAACCCTAACCCTAAGTTTAACCCTAAAACTAAGCTTAACCCGAACTCTAACGCAAAATACGTGCGGATTTCTGCCCTGCCGATTTCTAATGTTAATCCTGAACCTAAATATAACCTTAACCCTAACCCTAAATACCTGCCAATATCTCTCCTAACCCTTACCCTAACCCTAACCCTAACCATAAATAAATGCAATTTCTGCCGATATCTGTCCTAATCCTAAATCGAACCATAAATTTCTAAACCTAACCCTAACCCTAAATACGTGCCGAGTTCTGTCCTGCTGAATTCTGTGAAAACTCTAACCCTAAACCGAAACCTAACCCTAACCCAAACCCTCACCCTAAATACGTGCTGATTTTCTGCATGCCGATTTCTAACAATTACCCTAACACTAACCCTAACCCTAAGTTTAATCCTAAAACTAAGCTTAACCATAACTCTAACCCAAAATACGTGCGGATTTCTTTCCTGCCGATTTGTAACCCTAATACTGACCCTAAATATTACCTTAACCCTAACCCTAAATACGTGCCAATTTCTCTCCTAACCCTAACCCTAACCCTAATGCTAAATTTCTAAACCTAACCCTAACCCTAAATAGGTGCCGATTTCTGTCCTGCCGAATTCTGTGAAAACTCTAACCCTAACTCGAAACCTAATCCAAACCCTAACCAAACGCTAACCCTAATTCTAAAGTTCTAAACCTAAACCTAACCTTAAATACGTGCCGATCTGTCCTGCTGAATTCTATGAAAACTCTAACCCTAACTCGAAACCTAATCCTAACCCTAACCCAAACCCTAACGATAACCATAACCTTAACCCTAACCCTAACCCTAACCCTAAATACGTGCCGATTTCTCTCCTAACCCTAACTCTAACCCTACCTCTACCCCTAACCCTAAAAACGTGGCGATTTCGAATCCTATCTTTAACCCAAAATAGGTATGGATTTCTAACTCTAATCTAACCCTAACCCTAACCCTAACCCTAACGCTAAACCTAACCTTAACCATAACCCTAGCCCTAAGCCTAACACTAAAGACGATTCAAAGCATGAACTTAAAGCAAACCCAAGATAACTTTCTAACCCTAACTCTAACCCTAACCCTATCCCTAACGATATATAGGTAGATTTCGAACCACAAAAGTAATGCATATTCTAACCCTAACCCTAACCCAAACTCTATCCCTCACATTAACCCAAACCATAACCCAATATACGTGCTGAATTTTGTCCTTCCGATTTCTGCCGATTTCTGCCGATTTCTAACCCTAACACTAACCCTAACCCTAACCCTAACCCTAAATACGTGCCGATTTCAGCCCTAACCCTAACCCTAACTCTACCCCTAACCCAACTTACGTGGTGATTTCTAATCCTAACTTTAACCGAAAATACGTATGGATTTCTAACACTAACCCTAACCCTATCCGTACAACTAAATACGTTACCGATTTCTGTCCTAACACTAAGCCAAACCCTAACTATAACCCTAAACATAACCCTAACCCTAAATACGTGCCGATTTCTGCCCTAACCCTAACCCTAACCCTAACCCTAACCCTAACCCTAACCCTAACCCTAACCCTAACCCTAACCCTAACCCTAACCCTAACCCTAACTCTAACCCTAACCCTAACCCTAACTCTAACCCTAACCCTAACCCTAACCCTAACCCTAACCCTAAACCCTACCCCTAACCCTAACCCTAACCCTAACCCTAACTCTAAACCTAACCCTAACCCTAACCCTAACCCTAACCCTAACCCTAACCCTAACCCTAACCCTAACTCTAACACTAACCCTAACCCTAAATTCTAACCCTAACCCTAACCCTAACCGTAACCCTAACCCTAACCCTAACCCTAACCCTAACCCTAACCCTAACCCTAACCCTGACCCTAACCCTAACCCTAACCCTAACCCTAACCCTAACACTAAACCCTAACCCTAACCCTAACCCTAACCCTAACCCTAACCCTAAACCCTAACCCTAACCCTAACCCTAACCCTAACCCTAACCCTAACCCTAACCCTAACCCTAACCCTAACCCTAACCCTAACCCTAACCCTAACCCTAACCCTAACCCTAACCCTAAATTCGTTGCCGATTTTCTGCCGATTTCTGCCGATTTCTAACCCTAACCCTAACCCTAACCCTAACCCTAACCCTAACCCTAACCCTAACCCTAACCCTAACCCTAACCCTAACCCTAACCCTAAATACGTGCCGATTTCTGCCGATTTCTGTCCTGTCCTGCCGATTTCTGCCGATTTCTAACCCTAACCCTAAATTCGTGCCGATTTCTGTCCTGCCGATTTCTGCCGATTTCTGCCGATTTCTGCCGATTTCTGTCCTAACCCTAACCCTAACCCTAACCCTAAATACGTGCCGATTTCTGTCCTAACCCTAACCCTAACCCTAACCCTAACCCTAACCCTAACCCTAACCCTAACCCTAACCCTAACCCTAACCCTAACCCTAACCCTAACCCTAACCCTAACCCTAACCCTAACTCTAAATAACCTTAACCCTAACCCTAAATACGTGCCAATTTCTCTCATAACCCTAACCCTAACCCTAATGCTAAATTTCTAAACCTAAACCTAACCCTAAATACGTGCCGATCTGTCCTGCCGAATTCTGTGAAAACTCTAACCCTAACTCGAAACCTAATCCTAACCCTAAACCAAACCCTAACGATAACCATAACCTTAACCCTAACCCTAAGCCTAACACTAAATACGATTCAAACCATGAACTTAAAGTATACCTTAGATAACTTTCTAACCCTAACTCTAACCCTATCCCTAACGATATATAGGTAGGTTTCGAACCACAAAAGTAATGCATATTCTGACCCTAACCCTAACCCAAACTCTATCCCTCACATTAACCTAAACCATAACCCAATATACGTGCTGAATTTTGTCCTTCCGATTTCTGCCGATTTCTGCTGATTTCTAACCCTAACACTAACCCTAACCCTAACCCTAACCCTAAATACGTGCCGATTTCAGCCCTAACCCTAACCCTAACTCTACCCCTAACCCAACTTACGTGGCGATTTCTAATCCTAACCTTAACCGAAAATACGTATGGATTTCTAACACTAACCCTAACCCTATCCGTACAACTAAATACGTTGCCGATTTCTGTCCTAACACTAAGCCAAACCCTAACTATAACCCTAAACATAACCCTAACCCTAAATACGTGCCGATTTCTGCCCTAACCCTAACCCTAACCCTAACCCTAACCCTAACCCTAAATACGTGCCGAGTTCTGTCCTGCTGAATTCTGTGAAAACTCTAACCCTAAACCGAAACCTAACCCTAACCCAAACCCTCACCCTAAATACGTGCTGATTTTCTGCATGCCGATTTCTAACAATTACCCTAACACTAACCCTAACCCTAAGTTTAATCCTAAAACTAAGCTTAACCATAACTCTAACCCAAAATACGAGCGGATTTCTTTCCTGCCGATTTGTAACCCTAATACTGAACCTAAATATTACCTTAACCCTAACCCTAAATACGTGCCAATTTCTCTCCTAACCCTAACCCTAACCCTAATGCTAAATTTCTAAACCTAACCCTAACCCTAAATAGGTGCCGATTTCTGTCCTGCCGAATTCTGTGAAAACTCTAACCCTAACTCGAAACCTAATCCAAACCCTAACCAAACGCTAACCCTAACGCTAAATTTCTAAACCTAAACCTAACCCTAAATACGTGCCGATCTGTCCTGCCGAATTCTGTGAAAACTCTAACCCTAACTCGAAACCTAATCCTAACCCTAACCCAAACCCTAACGATAACCCTAACCTTAACCCTAACCCTAACCCTAAGCCTAACACTAAATACGATTCAAACCATGAACTTAAAGTATACCCTAGATCACTTTCTAACCCTAACTCTAACCCTATCCCTAACGATATATAGGTAGGTTTCGAACCACAAAAGTAATGCGTATTCTAATCCTAACGAAAACTGTATCCCTAACATTAACCCAAACCCTAAATACGTGCCGATTTCTGTCCTTCCGATTTCTGCCTATTCCTAACCCTAACCCTAACCCTAAATACGTGCCGATTTCTGCCCTAACCCTAACCCTAAATATGTGCCGATTTCTCTCCTGCGGAGTTCTGTCCTAACCCTAACCCTAACCCTAACCCTAAATACGTGCCGATTTCTGCCCTAAACCTAACGCTAACCCTAACCCTAAATATGTGCCAATTTCTCTCCTGCGGAGTTCTGTCCTAACCCTAACCTTAATCCTAACTCCAACCCTAAACCTAATATTAAGCCTAACCTTAACCCTAAATACGTGCCGATTTCTGTCCTGCCGAATTCTTTGAAAACTCTAACCCAAACCCGAAAACTAATCCTAACCCAAACCCTAACCCTAAATACGTGCTGATTTTCTGCATGCCAATTTCTAACAATTACCATAACACTAACCCTAACCCTAAGTTTAACCCTAAAACTAAGCTTAACCCGAACTCTAACGCAAAATACGTGCGGATTTCTGCCCTGCCGATTTCTAATGTTAATCCTGAACCTAAATATAACCTTAACCCTAACCCTAAATACCTGCCAATTTCTCTCCTAACCCTATCCCTAACCCTAACCCTAACCCTAACCATAAATAAATGCAATTTCTGCCGATATCTGTCCTAACCCTAAATCGAACCATAAATTTCTAAACCTAACCCTAACCCTAAATACGTGCCGAGTTCTGTCCTGCTGAATTCTGTGAAAACTCTAACCCTAAACCGAAACCTAACCCTAACCCAAACCCTCACCCTAAATACGTGCTGATTTTCTGCATGACGATTTCTAACAATTACCCTAACACTAACCCTAACCCTAAGTTTAATCCTAAAACTAAGCTTAACCATAACTCTAACCCAAAATACGTGCGGATTTCTTTCCTGCCGATTTGTAACCCTAATACTGAACCTAAATATTACCTTAACCCTAACCCTAAATACGTGCCAATTTCTCTCCTAACCCTAACCCTAACCCTAATGCTAAATTTCTAAACCTAACCCTAACCCTAAATAGGTGCCGATTTCTGTCCTGCCGAATTCTGTGAAAACTCTAACCCTAACTCGAAACCTAATCCAAACCCTAACCAAACGCTAACCCTAATTCTAAAGTTCTAAACCTAAACCTAACCTTAAATA
>NC_077227.1:297301771-297321771 GCF_027887165.1 Monodelphis domestica | reverse complement strand
GTGCCGATTTCTGCCCTAACCCTAACCCTAACCCTAACCCTAACCCTAACCCTAAATACGTGCCTATTTCTCTCCTGCGGAGTTCTGTCCTAACCCTAACCTTAATCCTAACTCCAACCCTAAACCTAATATTAAGCCTAAACCTAACCCTTACCCTAAATACGTGCCGATTTCTGTCCTGCCGAATTCTTTGAAAAGTCTAACCCAAACCCGAAAACTAATCCTAACCCACACCCTAACCCTAAATACGTGCTGATTTTCTGCATGCCAATTTCTAACAATTACCCTAACACTAACCCTAAACCTAAGTTTAACCCTAAAACTAAGCTTAACCCGAACTCTAACGCAAAATACGTGCGGATTTCTGCCCTGCCGATTTCTAATGTTAATCCTGAACCTAAATATAACCTTAACCCTAACCCTAAATACCTGCCAATATCTCTCCTAACCCTTACCCTAACCCTAACCCTAACCATAAATAAATGCAATTTCTGCCGATATCTGTCCTAATCCTAAATCGAACCATAAATTTCTAAACCTAACCCTAACCCTAAATACGTGCCGAGTTCTGTCCTGCTGAATTCTGTGAAAACTCTAACCCTAAACCGAAACCTAACCCTAACCCAAACCCTCACCCTAAATACGTGCTGATTTTCTGCATGACGATTTCTAACAATTACCCTAACACTAACCCTAACCCTAAGTTTAATCCTAAAACTAAGCTTAACCATAACTCTAACCCAAAATACGTGCGGATTTCTTTCCTGCCGATTTGTAACCCTAATACTGACCCTAAATATTACCTTAACCCTAACCCTAAATACGTGCCAATTTCTCTCCTAACCCTAACCCTAACCCTAATGCTAAATTTCTAAACCTAACCCTAACCCTAAATAGGTGCCGATTTCTGTCCTGCCGAATTCTGTGAAAACTCTAACCCTAACTCGAAACCTAATCCAAACCCTAACCAAACGCTAACCCTAATTCTAAAGTTCTAAACCTAAACCTAACCTTAAATACGTGCCGATCTGTCCTGCTGAATTCTGTGAAAACTCTAACCCTAACTCGAAACCTAATCCTAACCCTAACCCAAACCCTAACGATAACCCTAACCTTAACCCTAACCCTAACCCTAAGCCTAACACTAAATACGATTCAAACCATGAACTTAAAGTATACCCTAGATCACTTTCTAACCCTAACTCTAACCCTATCCCTAACGATATATAGGTAGGTTTCGAACCACAAAAGTAATGCGTATTCTAATCCTAACGAAAACTGTATCCCTAACATTAACCCAAACCCTAAATACGTGCCGATTTCTGTCCTTACGATTTCTGCCGATTCCTAACCCTAACCCTAACCCTAAATACGTGCCGATTTCTGCCCTAACCCTAACCCTAAATATGTGCCGATTTCTCTCCTGCGGAGTTCTGTCCTAACCCTAACCCTAACCCTAACCCTAAATACGTGCCGATTTCTGCCCTAAACCTAACGCTAACCCTAACCCTAAATACGTGCCGATTTCTCTCCTGCGGAGTTCTGTCCTAACCCTAACCTTAATCCTAACTCCAACCCTAAACCTAATATTAAGCCTAAACCTAACCCTAATTACGTGCCGATATCTGTCCTGCCGAATTCTTTGAAAACTCTAACCCAAACCCGAAAACTAATCCTAACCCAAACCATAACCCTAAATACGTGCTGATTTTCTGCATGCCAATTTCTAACAATTACCCTAACACTAACCCTAACCCTAAGTTTAACCCTAAAACTAAGCTTAACCCAAACTCTAACGCAAAATACGTGCGGATTTCTGCCCTGCCGATTTCTAATGTTAATCCTGAACCTAAATATAACCTTAACCCTAACCCTAAATACCTGCCAATTTCTCTCCTAACCCTATCCCTAACTCTAACCCTAACCCTAACCATAAATAAATGCAATTTCTGCCGATATCTGTCCTAACCCTAAATCGAACCATAAATTTCTAAACCTAACCCTAACCCTAAATACGTGCCGAGTTCTGTCCAGCTGAATTCTGTGAAAACTCTAACCCTAAACCGAAACCTAACCCTAACCCAAACCCTCACCCTAAATACGTGCTCATTTTCTGCATGCCGATTTCTAACAATTACCCTAACACTAACCCTAACCCTAAGTTTAATCCTAAAACTAAGCTTAACCATAACTCTAACCCAAAATACGTGCGGATTTCTTTCCTGCCGATTTGTAACCCTAATACTGAACCTAAATATAACCTTAACCCTAACCCTAAATACGTGCCGATCTGTCCTGCCGAATTCTGTGAAAACTCTAACCCTAACTCGAAACCTAATCCTAACCCTAACCCAAACCCTAACGATAACCATAACCTTAACCCTAACCCTAACCCTAACCCTAAATACGTGCCGATTTCTCTCCTAACCCTAACTCTAACCCTACCTCTACCCCTAACCCTAAAAACGTGGCGATTTCGAATCCTATCTTTAACCCAAAATAGGTATGGATTTCTAACTCTAATCTAACCCTAACCCTAACCCTAACCCTAACGCTAAACCTAACCTTAACCATAACCCTAACCCTAAGCCTAACACTAAAGACGATTCAAAGCATGAACTTAAAGCAAACCCAAGATAACTTTCTAACCCTAACTCTAACCCTAACCCTATCCCTAACGATATATAGGTAGATTTCGAACCACAAAAGTAATGCATATTCTAACCCTAACCCTAACCCAAACTCTATCCCTCACATTAACCCAAACCATAACCCAATATACGTGCTGAATTTTGTCCTTCCGATTTCTGCCGATTTCTGCCGATTTCTAACCCTAACACTAACCCTAACCCTAACCCTAACCCTAAATACGTGCCGATTTCAGCCCTAACCCTAACCCTAACTCTACCCCTAACCCAACTTACGTGGTGATTTCTAATCCTAACTTTAACCGAAAATACGTATGGATTTCTAACACTAACCCTAACCCTATCCGTACAACTAAATACGTTGCCGATTTCTGTCCTAACACTAAGCCAAACCCTAACTATAACCCTAACCCTAACCCTAACCCTAAATACGTGCCGATTTCTGCCCTAACCCTAACCCTAACCCTAACCCTAACCCTAACCCTAACCCTAACCCTAACCCTAACCCTAACCCTAACCCTAACCCTAACCCTAACCCTAACTCTAACCCTAACCCTAACCCTAACCCTAACCCTAACCCTAACCCTAACCCTAACCCTAAACCCTACCCCTAACCCTAACCCTAACCCTAACCCTAACTCTAACCCTAACCCTAACCCTAACCCTAACCCTAACCCTAACCCTAACCCTAACCCTAACCCTAACCCTAACCCTAACCCTAACCCTAACCCTAACCCTAACCCTAACCCTAACCCTAACCCTAACCCTAACCCTAACCCTAACCCTAACCCTAACCCTAACCCTAACCCTAACCCTAACCCTAACCCTAACCCTAACCCTAACCCTAACCCTAACCCTAACCCTAACCCTAACCCTAACCCTAACCCTAACCCTAAACCTAACACTAAGCCTAACCCTAACCCTAACCCTAACCCTAAATACGTGCCGATTTCTGCTGATTTCTAACCCTAACACTAACCCTAACCCTAACCCTAACCCTAAATATGTGCCGATTTCAGCCCTAACCCTAACCCTAACTCTACCCCTAACCCAACTTACGTGGCGATTTCTAATCCTAACCTTAACCGAAAATACGTATGGATTTCTAACACTAACCCTAACCCTATCCGTACAACTAAATACGTTGCCGATTTCTGTCCTAACACTAAGCCAAACCCTAACTATAACCCTAAACATAACCCTAACCCTAAATACGTGCCGATTTCTGCCCTAACCCTAACCCTAACCCTAACCCTAACCCTAACCCTAACCCTAAATACGTGCCGATTTCTCTCCTGCGGAGTTCTGTCCTAACCCTAACCTTAATCCTAACTCCAACCCTAAACCTAATATTAAGCCTAAACCTAACCCTTACCCTAAATACGTGCCGATTTCTGTCCTGCCGATTTCTAATGTTAATCCTGAACCTAAATATAACCTTAACCCTAACCCTAAATACCTGCCAATTTCTCTCCTAACCCTATCCCTAACCCTAACCCTAACCCTAACCATAAATAAATGCAATTTCTGCCGATATCTGTCCTAACCCTAAATCGAACCATAAATTTCTAAACCTAACCCTAACCCTAAATACGTGCCGAGTTCTGTCCTGCTGAATTCTGTGAAAACTCTAACCCTAAACCGAAACCTAAACCTAACCCAAACCCTCACCCTAAATACGTGCTGATTTTCTGCATGCCGATTTCTAACAATTACCCTAACACTAACCCTAACCCTAAGATTAATCCTAAAACTAAGCTTAACCATAACTCAAACCCAAAATACGTGCGGATTTCTTTCCTGCCGATTTGTAACCCTAATACTGAACCTAAATATAACCTTAACCCTAACCCTAAATACGTGCCGATCTGTCCTGCCGAATTCTGTGAAAATTCTAACCCTAACTCGAAACCTAACCCTAACCCTAACCCTAACCCAAACTCTATCCCTCACATTAATCTAAACCATAACCCAATATACGTGCTGAATTTTGTCCTTCCGATTTCTGCCGATTTCTGCTGATTTCTAACCCTAACACTAACCCTAACCCTAACCCTAACCCTAAATACGTGCCGATTTCAGCCCTAACCCTAACCCTAACTCTACCCCTAACCCAACTTACGTGGCGATTTCTAATCCTAACCTTAACCGAAAATACGTATGGATTTCTAACACTAACCCTAACCCTATCCGTACAACTAAATACGTTGCCGATTTCTGTCCTAACACTAAGCCAAACCCTAACTAAAACCCTAAACATAACCCTAACCCTAAATACGTGCCGATTTCTGCCCTAACCCTAACCCTAACCCTAACCCTAACCCTAACCCTAAATACGTGCATATTTCTCTCCTGCGGAGTTCTGTCCTAACCCTAACCTTAATCCTAACTCCAACCCTAAACCTAATATTAAGCCTAAACCTAACCCTTACCCTAAATACGTGCCGATTTCTGTCCTGCCGAATTCTTTGAAAAGTCTAACCCAAACCCGAAAACTAATCCTAACCCACACCCTAACCCTAAATACGTGCTGATTTTCTGCATGCCAATTTCTAACAATTACCCTAACACTAACCCTAACCCTAAGTTTAACCCTAAAACTAAGCTTAACCCGAACTCTAACGCAAAATACGTGCGGATTTCTGCCCTGCCGATTTCTAATGTTAATCCTGAACCTAAATATAACCTTAACCCTAACCCTAAATACCTGCCAATATCTCTCCTAACCCTTACCCTAACCCTAACCCTAACCATAAATAAATGCAATTTCTGCCGATATCTGTCCTAATCCTAAATCGAACCATAAATTTCTAAACCTAACCCTAACCCTAAATACGTGCCGAGTTCTGTCCTGCTGAATTCTGTGAAAACTCTAACCCTAAACCGAAACCTAACCCTAACCCAAACCCTCACCCTAAATACGTGCTGATTTTCTGCATGCCGATTTCTAACAATTACCCTAACACTAACCCTAACCCTAAGTTTAATCCTAAAACTAAGCTTAACCATAACTCTAACCCAAAATACGTGCGGATTTCTTTCCTGCCGATTTGTAACCCTAATACTGACCCTAAATATTACCTTAACCCTAACCCTAAATACGTGCCAATTTCTCTCCTAACCCTAACCCTAACCCTAATGCTAAATTTCTAAACCTAACCCTAACCCTAAATAGGTGCCGATTTCTGTCCTGCCGAATTCTGTGAAAACTCTAACCCTAACTCGAAACCTAATCCAAACCCTAACCAAACGCTAACCCTAATTCTAAAGTTCTAAACCTAAACCTAACCTTAAATACGTGCCGATCTGTCCTGCTGAATTCTATGAAAACTCTAACCCTAACTCGAAACCTAATCCTAACCCTAACCCAAACCCTAACGATAACCATAACCTTAACCCTAACCCTAACCCTAACCCTAAATACGTGCCGATTTCTCTCCTAACCCTAACTCTAACCCTACCTCTACCCCTAACCCTAAAAACGTGGCGATTTCGAATCCTATCTTTAACCCCAAATAGGTATGGATTTCTAACTCTAATCTAACCCTAACCCTAACCCTAACCCTAACGCTAAACCTAACCTTAACCATAACCCTAGCCCTAAGCCTAACACTAAAGACGATTCAAAGCATGAACTTAAAGCAAACCCAAGATAACTTTCTAACCCTAACTCTAACCCTAACCCTATCCCTAACGATATATAGGTAGATTTCGAACCACAAAAGTAATGCATATTCTAACCCTAACCCTAACCCAAACTCTATCCCTCACATTAACCCAAACCATAACCCAATATACGTGCTGAATTTTGTCCTTCCGATTTCTGCCGATTTCTGCCGATTTCTAACCCTAACACTAACCCTAACCCTAACCCTAACCCTAAATACGTGCCGATTTCAGCCCTAACCCTAACCCTAACTCTACCCCTAACCCAACTTACGTGGTGATTTCTAATCCTAACTTTAACCGAAAATACGTATGGATTTCTAACACTAACCCTAACCCTATCCGTACAACTAAATACGTTACCGATTTCTGTCCTAACACTAAGCCAAACCCTAACTATAACCCTAAACATAACCCTAACCCTAAATACGTGCCGATTTCTGCCCTAACCCTAACCCTAACCCTAACCCTAACCCTAACCCTAACCCTAACCCTAACCCTAACCCTAACCCTAACCCTAACCCTAACCCTAACTCTAACCCTAACCCTAACCCTAACTCTAACCCTAACCCTAACCCTAACCCTAACCCTAACCCTAAACCCTACCCCTAACCCTAACCCTAACCCTAACCCTAACTCTAACCCTAACCCTAACCCTAACCCTAACCCTAACCCTAACCCTAACCCTAACCCTAACCCTAACTCTAACACTAACCCTAACCCTAAATTCTAACCCTAACCCTAACCCTAACCGTAACCCTAACCCTAACCCTAACCCTAACCCTAACCCTAACCCTAACCCTAACCCTGACCCTAACCCTAACCCTAACCCTAACCCTAACCCTAACACTAAACCCTAACCCTAACCCTAACCCTAACCCTAACCCTAACCCTAAACCCTAACCCTAACCCTAACCCTAACCCTAACCCTAACCCTAACCCTAACCCTAACCCTAACCCTAACCCTAACCCTAACCCTAACCCTAACCCTAACCCTAAATTCGTTGCCGATTTTCTGCCGATTTCTGCCGATTTCTAACCCTAACCCTAACCCTAACCCTAACCCTAACCCTAACCCTAACCCTAACCCTAACCCTAACCCTAACCCTAACCCTAAATACGTGCCGATTTCTGCCGATTTCTGTCCTGTCCTGCCGATTTCTGCCGATTTCTAACCCTAACCCTAAATTCGTGCCGATTTCTGTCCTGCCGATTTCTGCCGATTTCTGCCGATTTCTGCCGATTTCTGTCCTAACCCTAACCCTAACCCTAACCCTAAATACGTGCCGATTTCTGTCCTAACCCTAACCCTAACCCTAACCCTAACCCTAACCCTAACCCTAACCCTAACCCTAACCCTAACCCTAACCCTAACCCTAACCCTAACCCTAACCCTAACCCTAACTCTAACCCTAACCCTAACCCTAACCCTAACCCTAACCCTAACCCTAACCCTAACCCTAACCCTAACTCTAAATAACCTTAACCCTAACCCTAAATACGTGCCAATTTCTCTCATAACCCTAACCCTAACCCTAATGCTAAATTTCTAAACCTAAACCTAACCCTAAATACGTGCCGATCTGTCCTGCCGAATTCTGTGAAAACTCTAACCCTAACTCGAAACCTAATCCTAACCCTAAACCAAACCCTAACGATAACCATAACCTTAACCCTAACCCTAAGCCTAACACTAAATACGATTCAAACCATGAACTTAAAGTATACCTTAGATAACTTTCTAACCCTAACTCTAACCCTATCCCTAACGATATATAGGTAGGTTTCGAACCACAAAAGTAATGCATATTCTGACCCTAACCCTAACCCAAACTCTATCCCTCACATTAACCTAAACCATAACCCAATATACGTGCTGAATTTTGTCCTTCCGATTTCTGCCGATTTCTGCTGATTTCTAACCCTAACACTAACCCTAACCCTAACCCTAACCCTAAATACGTGCCGATTTCAGCCCTAACCCTAACCCTAACTCTACCCCTAACCCAACTTACGTGGCGATTTCTAATCCTAACCTTAACCGAAAATACGTATGGATTTCTAACACTAACCCTAACCCTATCCGTACAACTAAATACGTTGCCGATTTCTGTCCTAACACTAAGCCAAACCCTAACTATAACCCTAAACATAACCCTAACCCTAAATACGTGCCGATTTCTGCCCTAACCCTAACCCTAACCCTAACCCTAACCCTAACCCTAAATACGTGCCGAGTTCTGTCCTGCTGAATTCTGTGAAAACTCTAACCCTAAACCGAAACCTAACCCTAACCCAAACCCTCACCCTAAATACGTGCTGATTTTCTGCATGCCGATTTCTAACAATTACCCTAACACTAACCCTAACCCTAAGTTTAATCCTAAAACTAAGCTTAACCATAACTCTAACCCAAAATACGAGCGGATTTCTTTCCTGCCGATTTGTAACCCTAATACTGAACCTAAATATTACCTTAACCCTAACCCTAAATACGTGCCAATTTCTCTCCTAACCCTAACCCTAACCCTAATGCTAAATTTCTAAACCTAACCCTAACCCTAAATAGGTGCCGATTTCTGTCCTGCCGAATTCTGTGAAAACTCTAACCCTAACTCGAAACCTAATCCAAACCCTAACCAAACGCTAACCCTAACGCTAAATTTCTAAACCTAAACCTAACCCTAAATACGTGCCGATCTGTCCTGCCGAATTCTGTGAAAACTCTAACCCTAACTCGAAACCTAATCCTAACCCTAACCCAAACCCTAACGATAACCCTAACCTTAACCCTAACCCTAACCCTAAGCCTAACACTAAATACGATTCAAACCATGAACTTAAAGTATACCCTAGATCACTTTCTAACCCTAACTCTAACCCTATCCCTAACGATATATAGGTAGGTTTCGAACCACAAAAGTAATGCGTATTCTAATCCTAACGAAAACTGTATCCCTAACATTAACCCAAACCCTAAATACGTGCCGATTTCTGTCCTTCCGATTTCTGCCGATTCCTAACCCTAACCCTAACCCTAAATACGTGCCGATTTCTGCCCTAACCCTAACCCTAAATATGTGCCGATTTCTCTCCTGCGGAGTTCTGTCCTAACCCTAACCCTAACCCTAACCCTAAATACGTGCCGATTTCTGCCCTAAACCTAACGCTAACCCTAACCCTAAATACGTGCCAATTTCTCTCCTGCGGAGTTCTGTCCTAACCCTAACCTTAATCCTAACTCCAACCCTAAACCTAATATTAAGCCTAACCTTAACCCTAAATACGTGCCGATTTCTGTCCTGCCGAATTCTTTGAAAACTCTAACCCAAACCCGAAAACTAATCCTAACCCAAACCCTAACCCTAAATACGTGCTGATTTTCTGCATGCCAATTTCTAACAATTACCATAACACTAACCCTAACCCTAAGTTTAACCCTAAAACTAAGCTTAACCCGAACTCTAACGCAAAATACGTGCGGATTTCTGCCCTGCCGATTTCTAATGTTAATCCTGAACCTAAATATAACCTTAACCCTAACCCTAAATACCTGCCAATTTCTCTCCTAACCCTATCCCTAACCCTAACCCTAACCCTAACCATAAATAAATGCAATTTCTGCCGATATCTGTCCTAACCCTAAATCGAACCATAAATTTCTAAACCTAACCCTAACCCTAAATACGTGCCGAGTTCTGTCCTGCTGAATTCTGTGAAAACTCTAACCCTAAACCGAAACCTAACCCTAACCCAAACCCTCACCCTAAATACGTGCTGATTTTCTGCATGACGATTTCTAACAATTACCCTAACACTAACCCTAACCCTAAGTTTAATCCTAAAACTAAGCTTAACCATAACTCTAACCCAAAATACGTGCGGATTTCTTTCCTGCCGATTTGTAACCCTAATACTGACCCTAAATATTACCTTAACCCTAACCCTAAATACGTGCCAATTTCTCTCCTAACCCTAACCCTAACCCTAATGCTAAATTTCTAAACCTAACCCTAACCCTAAATAGGTGCCGATTTCTGTCCTGCCGAATTCTGTGAAAACTCTAACCCTAACTCGAAACCTAATCCAAACCCTAACCAAACGCTAACCCTAATTCTAAAGTTCTAAACCTAAACCTAACCTTAAATACGTGCCGATCTGTCCTGCTGAATTCTGTGAAAACTCTAACCCTAACTCGAAACCTAATCCTAACCCTAACCCAAACCCTAACGATAACCATAACCTTAACCCTAACCCTAACCCTAACCCTAAATACGTGCCGATTTCTCTCCTAACCCTAACTCTAACCCTACCTCTACCCCTAACCCTAAAAACGTGGCGATTTCGAATCCTATCTTTAACCCCAAATAGGTATGGATTTCTAACTCTAATCTAACCCTAACCCTAACCCTAACCCTAACGCTAAACCTAACCTTAACCATAACCCTAGCCCTAAGCCTAACACTAAAGACGATTCAAAGCATGAACTTAAAGCAAACCCAAGATAACTTTCTAACCCTAACTCTAACCCTAACCCTATCCCTAACGATATATAGGTAGATTTCGAACCACAAAAGTAATGCATATTCTAACCCTAACCCTAACCCAAACTTTATCCCTCACATTAACCCAAACCATAACCTAATATACGTGCTGAATTTTGTCCTTCCGATTTCTGCCGATTTCTGCCGATTTCTAACCCTAACACTAACCCTAACCCTAACCCTAACCCTAAATACGTGCCGATTTCAGCCCTAACCCTAACCCTAACTCTACCCCTAACCCAACTTACGTGGTGATTTCTAATCCTAACTTTAACCGAAAATACGTATGGATTTCTAACACTAACCCTAACCCTATCCGTACAACTAAATACGTTACCGATTTCTGTCCTAACACTAAGCCAAACCCTAACTATAACCCTAAACATAACCCTAACCCTAAATACGTGCCGATTTCTGCCCTAACCCTAACCCTAACCCTAACCCTAACCCTAACCCTAACCCTAACCCTAACCCTAACCCTAACCCTAACCCTAACCCTAACCCTAACCCTAACTCTAACCCTAACCCTAACACTAACTCTAACCCTAACCCTAACCCTAACCCTAACCCTAACCCTAAACCCTACCCCTAACCCTAACCCTAACCCTAACCCTAACTCTAACCCTAACCCTAACCCTAACCCTAACCCTAACCCTAACCCTAACCCTAACCCTAACTCTAACACTAACCCTAACCCTAAATTCTAACCCTAACCCTAACCCTAACCGTAACCCTAACCCTAACCCTAACCCTAACCCTAACCCTAACCCTAACCCTAACCCTGACCCTAACCCTAACCCTAACCAAAACCCTAACCCTAACACTAAACCCTAACCCTAACCCTAACCCTAACCCTAACCCTAACCCTAAACCCTAACCCTAACCCTAACCCTAACCCTAACCCTAACCCTAACCCTAACCCTAACCCTAACTCTAATCCTAACCCTAACCCTAACCCTAACTCTAACCCTAACCCTAACCCTAACCCTAACCCTAACCCTAACCCTAACCCTAACCCTAACCCTAACCCTAAATAACCTTAACCCTAACCCTAAATACGTGCCAATTTCTCTCATAACCCTAACCCTAACCCTAATGCTAAATTTCTAAACCTAAACCTAACCCTAAATACGTGCCGATCTGTCCTGCCGAATTCTGTGAAAACTCTAACCCTAACTCGAAACCTAATCCTAACCCTAAACCAAACCCTAACGATAACCATAACCTTAACCCTAACCCTAAGCCTAACACTAAATACGATTCAAACCATGAACTTAAAGTATACCCTAGATAACTTTCTAACCCTAACTCTAACCCTATCCCTAACGATATATAGGTAGGTTTCGAACCACAAAAGTAATGCATATTCTGACCCTAACCCTAACCCAAACTCTATCCCTCACATTAACCTAAACCATAACCCAATATACGTGCTGAATTTTGTCCTTCCGATTTCTGCCGATTTCTGCTGATTTCTAACCCTAACACTAACCCTAACCCTAACCCTAACCCTAAATATGTGCCGATTTCAGCCCTAACCCTAACCCTAACTGTACCCCTAACCCAACTTACGTGGCGATTTCTAATCCTAACCTTAACCGAAAATACGTATGGATTTCTAACACTAACCCTAACCCTATCCGTACAACTAAATACGTTGCCGATTTCTGTCCTAACACTAAGCCAAACCCTAACTATAACCCTAAACATAACCCTAACCCTAAATACGTGCCGATTTCTGCCCTAACCCTAACCCTAACCCTAACCCTAACCCTAACCCTAACCCTAACCCTAAATACGTGCCGATTTCTCTCCTGTGGAGTTCTGTCCTAACCCTAACCTTAATCCTAACTCCAACCCTAAACCTAATAATTAGCCTAAACCTAACCCTTACCCTAAATACGTGCCGATTTCTGTCCTGCCGAATTCTTTGAAAAGTC
Source organism: Monodelphis domestica (assembly GCF_027887165.1). Lineage (NCBI taxonomy): Eukaryota > Metazoa > Chordata > Mammalia > Didelphimorphia > Didelphidae > Monodelphis > Monodelphis domestica. The sequence continues at coordinate 297,308,973 of NC_077227.1, read as the reverse complement.
TAACCCAAACCCGAAAACTAATCCTAACCCACACCCTAACCCTAAATACGTGCTGATTTTCTGCATGCCAATTACTAACAATTACCCTAACACTAACCCTAACCCTGAGTTTAACCCTAAAACTAAGCTTAACCCGAACTCTAACGCAAAATACGTGCGGATTTCTGCCCTGCCGATTTCTAATGTTAATCCTGAACCTAAATATAACCTTAACCCTAACCCTAAATACCTGCCAATATCTCTCCTAACCCTTACCCTAACCCTAACCCTAACCATAAATAAATGCAATTTCTGCCGATATCTGTCCTAACCCTAAATCGAACCATAAATTTCTAAACCTAACCCTAACCCTAAATACGTGCCGAGTTCTGTCCTGCCGAATTCTTTGAAAAGTCTAACCCAAACCCGAAACCTAACCCTAACCCAAACCCTCACCCTAAATACGTGCTGATTTTCTGCATGCCGATTTCTAACAATTACCCTAACACTAACCCTAACCCTAAGTTTAATCCTAAAACTAAGCTTAACCATAACTCTAACCCAAAATACGTGCGGATTTCTTTCCTGCCGATTTGTAACCCTAATACTGAACCTAAATATTACCTTAACCCTAACCCTAAATACGTGCCAATTTCTCTCCTAACCCTATCCCTAACCCTAATGCTAAATTTCTAAACCTAACCCTAACCCTAAATAGGTGCCGATTTCTGTCCTGCCGAATTCTGTGAAAACTCTAACCCTAACTCGAAACCTAATCCAAACCCTAACCAAACGCTAACCCTAACGCTAAATTTCTAAACCTAAACCTAACCCTAAATACGTGCCGATCTGTCCTGCCGAATTCTGTGAAAACTCTAACCCTAACTCGAAACCTAATCCTAACCCTAACCCAAACCCTAACGATAACCCTAACCTTAACCCTAACCCTAACCCTAAGCCTAACACTAAATACGATTCAAACCATGAACTTAAAGTATACCCTAGATCACTTTCTAACCCTAACTCTAACCCTATCCCTAACGATATATAGGTAGGTTTCGAACCACAAAAGTAATGCGTATTCTAATCCTAACGAAAACTGTATCCCTAACATTAACCCAAACCCTAAATACGTGCCGATTTCTGTCCTTCCGATTTCTGCCGATTCCTAACCCTAACCCTAACCCTAAATACGTGCCGATTTCTGCCCTAACCCTAACCCTAAATATGTGCCGATTTCTCTCCTGCGGAGTTCTGTCCTAACCCTAACCCTAACCCTAACCCTAAATACGTGCCGATTTCTGCCCTAAACCTAACGCTAACCCTAACCCTAAATACGTGCCAATTTCTCTCCTGCGGAGTTCTGTCCTAACCTGAACCTTAATCCTAACTCCAACCCTAAACCTAATATTAAGCCTAACCTTAACCCTAAATACGTGCCGATTTCTGTCCTGCCGAATTCTTTGAAAACTCTAACCCAAACCCGAAAACTAATCCTAACCCAAACCCTAACCCTAAATACGTGCTGATTTTCTGCATGCCAATTTCTAACAATTACCATAACACTAACCCTAACCCTAAGTTTAACCCTAAAACTAAGCTTAACCCGAACTCTAACGCAAAATACGTGCGGATTTCTGCCCTGCCGATTTCTAATGTTAATCCTGAACCTAAATATAACCTTAACCCTAACCCTAAATACCTGCCAATTTCTCTCCTAACCCTATCCCTAACCCTAACCCTAACCCTAACCATAAATAAATGCAATTTCTGCCGATATCTGTCCTAACCCTAAATCGAACCATAAATTTCTAAACCTAACCCTAACCCTAAATACGTGCCGAGTTCTGTCCTGCTGAATTCTGTGAAAACTCTAACCCTAAACCGAAACCTAACCCTAACCCAAACCCTCACCCTAAATACGTGCTGATTTTCTGCATGACGATTTCTAACAATTACCCTAACACTAACCCTAACCCTAAGTTTAATCCTAAAACTAAGCTTAACCATAACTCTAACCCAAAATACGTGCGGATTTCTTTCCTGCCGATTTGTAACCCTAATACTGAACCTAAATATTACCTTAACCCTAACCCTAAATACGTGCCAATTTCTCTCCTAACCCTAACCCTAACCCTAATGCTAAATTTCTAAACCTAACCCTAACCCTAAATAGGTGCCGATTTCTGTCCTGCCGAATTCTGTGAAAACTCTAACCCTAACTCGAAACCTAATCCAAACCCTAACCAAACGCTAACCCTAATTCTAAAGTTCTAAACCTAAACCTAACCTTAAATACGTGCCGATCTGTCCTGCTGAATTCTGTGAAAACTCTAACCCTAACTCGAAACCTAATCCTAACCCTAACCCAAACCCTAACGATAACCATAACCTTAACCCTAACCCTAACCCTAACCCTAAATACGTGCCGATTTCTCTCCTAACCCTAACTCTAACCCTACCTCTACCCCTAACCCTAAAAACGTGGCGATTTCGAATCCTATCTTTAACCCAAAATAGGTATGGATTTCTAACTCTAATCTAACCCTAACCCTAACCCTAACCCTAACGCTAAACCTAACCTTAACCATAACCCTAGCCCTAAGCCTAACACTAAAGACGATTCAAAGCATGAACTTAAAGCAAACCCAAGATAACTTTCTAACCCTAACTCTAAACCTAACCCTATCCCTAACGATATATAGGTAGATTTCGAACCACAAAAGTAATGCATATTCTAACCCTAACCCTAACCCAAACTCTATCCCTCACATTAACCCAAACCATAACCTAATATACGTGCTGAATTTTGTCCTTCCGATTTCTGCCGATTTCTGCCGATTTCTAACCCTAACACTAACCCTAACCCTAACCCTAACCCTAAATACGTGCCGATTTCAGCCCTAACCCTAACCCTAACTCTACCCCTAACCCAACTTACGTGGTGATTTCTAATCCTAACTTTAACCGAAAATACGTATGGATTTCTAACACTAACCCTAACCCTATCCGTACAACTAAATACGTTACCGATTTCTGTCCTAACACTAAGCCAAACCCTAACTATAACCCTAAACATAACCCTAACCCTAAATACGTGCCGATTTCTGCCCTAACCCTAACCCTAACCCTAACCCTAACCCTAACCCTAACCCTAACCCTAACCCTAACCCTAACCCTAACCCTAAACCTAACCCTAACCCTAACTCTAACCCTAACCCTAACCCTAACTCTAACCCTAACCCTAACCCTAACCCTAACCCTAACCCTAAACCCTACCCCTAACCCTAACCCTAACCCTAACCCTAACTCTAACCCTAACCCTAACCCTAACCCTAACCCTAACCCTAACCCTAACCCTAACCCTAACTCTAACACTAACCCTAACCCTAAATTCTAACCCTAACCCTAACCCTAACCGTAACCCTAACCCTAACCCTAACCCTAACCCTAACCCTAACCCTAACCCTAACCCTGACCCTAACCCTAACCCTAACCCTAACCCTAACCCTAACACTAAACCCTAACCCTAACCCTAACCCTAACCCTAACCCTAACACTAAACCCTAACCCTAACCCTAACCCTAACCCTAACCCTAACCCTAACCCTAACCCTAACCCTAACTCTAATCCTAACCCTAACCCTAACCCTAACTCTAACCCTAACCCTAACCCTAACCCTAACCCTAACCCTAACCCTAACCCTAACCCTAAATAACCTTAACCCTAACCCTAAATACGTGCCAATTTCTCTCATAACCCTAACCCTAACCCTAATGCTAAATTTCTAAACCTAAACCTAACCCTAAATACGTGCCGATCTGTCCTGCCGAATTCTGTGAAAACTCTAACCCTAACTCGAAACCTAATCCTAACCCTAAACCAAACCCTAACGATAACCATAACCTTAACCCTAACCCTAAGCCTAACACTAAATACGATTCAAACCATGAACTTAAAGTATACCCTAGATAACTTTCTAACCCTAACTCTAACCCTATCCCTAACGATATATAGGTAGGTTTCGAACCACAAAAGTAATGCATATTCTGACCCTAACCCTAACCCAAACTCTATCCCTCACATTAACCTAAACCATAACCCAATATACGTGCTGAATTTTGTCCTTCCGATTTCTGCCGATTTCTGCTGATTTCTAACCCTAACACTAACCCTAACCCTAACCCTAACCCTAAATATGTGCCGATTTCAGCCCTAACCCTAACCCTAACTGTACCCCTAACCCAACTTACGTGGCGATTTCTAATCCTAACCTTAACCGAAAATACGTATGGATTTCTAACACTAACCCTAACCCTATCCGTACAACTAAATACGTTGCCGATTTCTGTCCTAACACTAAGCCAAACCCTAACTATAACCCTAAACATAACCCTAACCCTAAATACGTGCCGATTTCTGCCCTAACCCTAACCCTAACCCTAACCCTAACCCTAACCCTAACCCTAAATACGTGCCGATTTCTCTCCTGTGGAGTTCTGTCCTAACCCTAACCTTAATCCTAACTCCAACCCTAAACCTAATAATTAGCCTAAACCTAACCCTTACCCTAAATACGTGCCGATTTCTGTCCTGCCGAATTCTTTGAAAAGTCTAACCCAAACCCGAAAACTAATCCTAACCCACACCCTAACCCTAAATACGTGCTGATTTTCTGCATGCCAATTACTAACAATTACCCTAACACTAACCCTAACCCTGAGTTTAACCCTAAAACTAAGCTTAACCCGAACTCTAACGCAAAATACGTGCGGATTTCTGCCCTGCCGATTTCTAATGTTAATCCTGAACCTAAATATAACCTTAACCCTAACCCTAAATACCTGCCAATATCTCTCCTAACCCTTACCCTAACCCTAACCCTAACCATAAATAAATGCAATTTCTGCCGATATCTGTCCTAACCCTAAATCGAACCATAAATTTCTAAACCTAACCCTAACCCTAAATACGTGCCGAGTTCTGTCCTGCCGAATTCTTTGAAAAGTCTAACCCAAACCCGAAACCTAACCCTAACCCAAACCCTCACCCTAAATACGTGCTGATTTTCTGCATGCCGATTTCTAACAATTACCCTAACACTAACCCTAACCCTAAGTTTAATCCTAAAACTAAGCTTAACCATAACTCTAACCCAAAATACGTGCGGATTTCTTTCCTGCCAATTTGTAACCCTAATACTGAACCTAAATATTACCTTAACCCTAACCCTAAATACGTGCCAATTTCTCTCCTAACCCTATCCCTAACCCTAATGCTAAATTTCTAAACCTAACCCTAACCCTAAATAGGTGCCGATTTCTGTCCTGCCGAATTCTGTGAAAACTCTAACCCTAACTCGAAACCTAATCCAAACCCTAACCAAACGCTAACCCTAACGCTAAATTTCTAAACCTAAACCTAACCCTAAATACGTGCCGATCTGTCCTGCCGAATTCTGTGAAAACTCTAACCCTAACTCGAAACCTAATCCTAACCCTAACCCAAACCCTAACGATAACCCTAACCTTAACCCTAACCCTAACCCTAAGCCTAACACTAAATACGATTCAAACCATGAACTTAAAGTATACCCTAGATCACTTTCTAACCCTAACTCTAACCCTATCCCTAACGATATATAGGTAGGTTTCGAACCACAAAAGTAATGCGTATTCTAATCCTAACGAAAACTGTATCCCTAACATTAACCCTAACCCTAAATACGTGCCGATTTCTGTCCTTCCGATTTCTGCCGATTCCTAACCCTAACCCTAACCCTAAATACGTGCCGATTTCTGCCCTAACCCTAACCCTAAATATGTGCCGATTTCTCTCCTGCGGAGTTCTGTCCTAACCCTAACCCTAACCCTAACCCTAAATACGTGCCGATTTCTGCCCTAAACCTAACGCTAACCCTAACCCTAAATACGTGCCAATTTCTCTCCTGCGGAGTTCTGTCCTAACCCTAACCTTAATCCTAACTCCAACCCTAAACCTAATATTAAGCCTAACCTTAACCCTAAATACGTGCCGATTTCTGTCCTGCCGAATTCTTTGAAAACTCTAACCCAAACCCGAAAACTAATCCTAACCCAAACCCTAACCCTAAATACGTGCTGATTTTCTGCATGCCAATTTCTAACAATTACCCTAACACTAACCCTAACCCTAAGTTTAACCCTAAAACTAAGCTTAACCCGAACTCTAACGCAAAATACGTGCGGATTTCTGCCCTGCCGATTTCTAATGTTAATCCTGAACCTAAATATAACCTTAACCCTAACCCTAAATACCTGCCAATTTCTCTCCTAACCCTATCCCTAACCCTAACCCTAACCCTAACCATAAATAAATGCAATTTCTGCTGATATCTGTCCTAACCCTAAATCGAACCATAAATTTCTAAACCTAACCCTAACCCTAAATACGTGCCGAGTTCTGTCCTGCTGAATTCTGTGAAAACTCTAACCCTAAACCGAAACCTAACCCTAACCCAAACCCTCACCCTAAATACGTGCTCATTTTCTGCATGCCGATTTCTAACAATTACCCTAACACTAACCCTAACCCTAAGTTTAATCCTAAAACTAAGCTTAACCATAACTCTAACCAAAAATACGTGCGGATTTCTTTCCTGCCGATTTGTAACCCTAATACTGAACCTAAATATAACCTTAACCCTAACCCTAAATACGTGCCGATCTGTCCTGCCGAATTCTGTGAAAACTCTAACCCTAACTCGAAACCTAATCCTAACCCTAACCCAAACCCTAACGATAACCATAACCTTAACCCTAACCCTAAGCCTAACACTAAATACGATTCATACCATGAACTTAAAGTATACCCTAGATAACTTTCTAACCCTAAATCTAACCCTATCCCTAACGATATATAGGTAGGTTTCGAACCACAAAAGTAATGCGTATTCTAACCCTAACCCTAACCCAAACTCTATCCCTAACATTAACCCAAACCATAACCCAATATACGTGCCGATTTCTAACCCAAACCCTAAACCTAAATACGTGCCAATTTCTGTCCTACCGATTTCTGCCGATTTCTGCTGATTTCTGTCCTACCGATTTCTGCCGATTTATAACCCTAACCCTAACCCTAACCCCAACCCTAAATACGTGCCGATTTCTGCCCTAACCCTTCAACCTAACACCTACCCTTACCCTAACCCTAACCATACCCTCAACCTAACCTTAACCCTA
>NC_077227.1:297284271-297286771 GCF_027887165.1 Monodelphis domestica | reverse complement strand
CCCAATATACGTGCTGAATTTTGTCCTTCCGATTTCTGCCGATTTCTGCTGATTTCTAACCCTAACACTAACCCTAACCCTAACCCTAACCCTAAATATGTGCCGATTTCAGCCCTAACCCTAACCCTAACTCTACCCCTAACCCAACTTACGTGGCGATTTCTAATCCTAACCTTAACCGAAAATACGTATGGATTTCTAACACTAACCCTAACCCTATCCGTACAACTAAATACGTTGCCGATTTCTGTCATAACACTAAGCCAAACCCTAACTATAACCCTAAACATAACCCTAACCCTAAATACGTGCCGATTTCTGCCCTAACCCTAACCCTAACCCTAACCCTAACCCTAACCCTAACCCTAACCATAAATACGTGCCGATTTCTCTCCTGCGGAGTTCTGTCCTAACCCTAACCTTAATCCTAACTCCAACCCTAAACCTAATATTAAGCCTAAACCTAACCCTTACCCTAAATACGTGCCGATTTCTGTCCTGCCGAATTCTTTGAAAAGTCTAACCCAAACCCGAAAACTAATCCTAACCCACACCCTAACCCTAAATACGTGCTGATTTTCTGCATGCCAATTACTAACAATTACCCTAACACTAACCCTAACCCTAAGTTTAACCCTAAAACTAAGCTTAACCCGAACTCTAACGCAAAATACGTGCGGATTTCTGCCCTGCCGATTTCTAATGTTAATCCTGAACCTAAATATAACCTTAACCCTAACCCTAAATACCTGCCAATATCTCTCCTAACCCTTACCCTAACCCTAACCCTAACCATAAATAAATGCAATTTCTGCCGATATCTGTCCTAACCCTAAATCGAACCATAAATTTCTAAACCTAACCCTAACCCTAAATACGTGCCGAGTTCTGTCCTGCTGAATTCTGTGAAAACTCTAACCCTAAACCGAAACCTAACCCTAACCCAAACCCTCACCCTAAATACGTGCTGATTTTCTGCATGCCGATTTCTAACAATTACCCTAACCCTAACCCTAAATACGTGCCGATTTCTGCCCTAAACCTAACGCTAACCCTAACCCTAAATACGTGCCAATTTCTCTCCTGCGGAGTTCTGTCCTAACCCTAACCTTAATCCTAACTCCAACCCTAAACCTAATATTAAGCCTAAACCTAACCCTAATTACGTGCCGATTTCTGTCCTGCCGAATTCTTTGAAAATTCTAACCCAAACCCGAAAACTAATCCTAACCCAAACCCTAACCCTAAATACGTGCTGATTTTCTGCATGCCAATTTCTAACAATTACCCTAACACTAACCCTAACCCTAAGTTTAACCCTAAAACTAAGCTTAACCCAAACTCTAACGCAAAATACGTGCGGATTTCTGCCCTGCCGATTTCTAATGTTAATCCTGAACCTAAATATAACCTTAACCCTAACCATAAATACCTGCCAATTTCTCTCCTAACCCTATCCCTAACCCTAACCCTAACCCTAACCATAAATAAATGCAATTTCTGCCGATATCTGTCCTAACCCTAAATCGAACCATAAATTTCTAACCCTAACCCTAACCCTAAATACGTGCCGATCTGTCCTGCCGAATTCTGTGAAAACTCTAACCCTAACTCGAAACCTAATCCTAACCCTAACCCAAACCCTAACGATAACCATAACCTTAACCCTAAACCTAACCCTAACCCTAAATACGTGCCGATTTCTCTCCTAACCCTAACTCTAACCCTAACTCTACCCCTAACCCTAAATACGTGGCGATTTCGAATCCTATCTTTAACCCAAAATAGGTATGGATTTCTAACTCTAATCTAACCCTAACCCTAACCCTAACCCTAACGCTAAACCTAACCTTAACCATAACCCTAACCCTAAGCCTAACACTAAAGACGATTCAAAGCATGAACTTAAAGCAAACCCAAGATAACTTTCTAACCCTAACTCTAAACCTAACCCTATCCCTAACGATATATAGGTAGATTTCGAACCACAAAAGTAATGCATATTCTAACCCAAACCCTAACCCAAACTCTATCCCTCACATTAACCCAAACCATAACCCAATATACGTGCTGAATTTTGTCCTTCCGATTTATACCGATTTCTGCCGATTTCTAACCCTAACACTAACCCTAACCCTAACCCTAACCCTAAATACGTGCCGATTTCAGCCCTAACCCTAACCCTAACTCTACCCCTAACCCAACTTACGTGGCGATTTCTAATCCTAACTTTAACCGAAAATACGTATGGATTTCTAACACTAACCCTAACCCTATCCGTACAACTAAATACGTTGCCGATTTCTGTCCTAACACTAAGCCAAACCCTAACTATAACCCTAAACATAACCCTAACCCTAAATACGTGCCGATTTCTGCCCTAACCCTAACCCTAACCCTAACCCTAACCCTAACCCTAACCCTAACCCTAACCCTAACCCTAACCCTAACCCTAACCCTAACCCTAACCCTAAACCCTAACCCTAACCCTAACCCTAAC
>NC_077227.1:297254271-297256771 GCF_027887165.1 Monodelphis domestica | reverse complement strand
CTAACAATTACCCTAACACTAACCCTAACCCTAAGTTTAATCCTAAAACTAAGCTTAACCATAACTCTAACCCAAAATACGTGCGGATTTCTTTCCTGCCGATTTGTAACCCTAATACTGAACCTAAATATTACCTTAACCCTAACCCTAAATACGTGCCAATTTCTCTCCTAACCCTAACCCTAACCCTAATGCTAAATTTCTAAACCTAACCCTAACCCTAAATAGGTGCCGATTTCTGTCCTGCCGAATTCTGTGAAAACTCTAACCCTAACTCGAAACCTAATCCAAACCCTAACCAAACGCTAACCCTAATTCTAAAGTTCTAAACCTAAACCTAACCTTAAATACGTGCCGATCTGTCCTGCTGAATTCTGTGAAAACTCTAACCCTAACTCGAAACCTAATCCTAACCCTAACCCAAACCCTAACGATAACCCTAACCTTAACCCTAACCCTAACCCTAAGCCTAACACTAAATACGATTCAAACCATGAACTTAAAGTATACCCTAGATCACTTTCTAACCCTAACTCTAACCCTATCCCTAACGATATATAGGTAGGTTTCGAACCACAAAAGTAATGCGTATTCTAATCCTAACGAAAACTGTATCCCTAACATTAACCCAAACCCTAAATACGTGCCGATTTCTGTCCTTACGATTTCTGCCGATTCCTAACCCTAACCCTAACCCTAAATACGTGCCGATTTCTGCCCTAACCCTAACCCTAAATATGTGCCGATTTCTCTCCTGCGGAGTTCTGTCCTAACCCTAACCCTAACCCTAACCCTAAATACGTGCCGATTTCTGCCCTAAACCTAACGCTAACCCTAACCCTAAATACGTGCCGATTTCTCTCCTGCGGAGTTCTGTCCTAACCCTAACCTTAATCCTAACTCCAACCCTAAACCTAATATTAAGCCTAAACCTAACCCTAATTACGTGCCGATTTCTGTCCTGCCGAATTCTTTGAAAACTCTAACCCAAACCCGAAAACTAATCCTAACCCAAACCCTAACCCTAAATACGTGCTGATTTTCTGCATGCCAATTTCTAACAATTACCCTAACACTAACCCTAACCCTAAGTTTAACCCTAAAACTAAGCTTAACCCAAACTCTAACGCAAAATACGTGCGGATTTCTGCCCTGCCGATTTCTAATGTTAATCCTGAACCTAAATATAACCTTAACCCTAACCCTAAATACCTGCCAATTTCTCTCCTAACCCTATCCCTAACTCTAACCCTAACCCTAACCATAAATAAATGCAATTTCTGCCGATATCTGTCCTAACCCTAAATCGAACCATAAATTTCTAAACCTAACCCTAACCCTAAATACGTGCCGAGTTCTGTCCAGCTGAATTCTGTGAAAACTCTAACCCTAAACCGAAACCTAACCCTAACCCTAACCCTCACCCTAAATACGTGCTCATTTTCTGCATGCCGATTTCTAACAATTACCCTAACACTAACCCTAACCCTAAGTTTAATCCTAAAACTAAGCTTAACCATAACTCTAACCCAAAATACGTGCGGATTTCTTTCCTGCCGATTTGTAACCCTAATACTGAACCTAAATATAACCTTAACCCTAACCCTAAATACGTGCCGATCTGTCCTGCCGAATTCTGTGAAAACTCTAACCCTAACTCGAAACCTAATCCTAACCCTAACCCAAACCCTAACGATAACCATAACCTTAACCCTAACCCTAACCCTAACCCTAAATACGTGCCGATTTCTCTCCTAACCCTAACTCTAACCCTACCTCTACCCCTAACCCTAAAAACGTGGCGATTTCGAATCCTATCTTTAACCCAAAATAGGTATGGATTTCTAACTCTAATCTAACCCTAACCCTAACCCTAACCCTAACGCTAAACCTAACCTTAACCATAACCCTAACCCTAAGCCTAACACTAAAGACGATTCAAAGCATGAACTTAAAGCAAACCCAAGATAACTTTCTAACCCTAACTCTAACCCTAACCCTATCCCTAACGATATATAGGTAGATTTCGAACCACAAAAGTAATGCATATTCTAACCCTAACCCTAACCCAAACTCTATCCCTCACATTAACCCAAACCATAACCCAATATACGTGCTGAATTTTGTCCATCCGATTTCTGCCGATTTCTGCCGATTTCTAACCCTAACACTAACCCTAACCCTAACCCTAACCCTAAATACGTGCCGATTTCAGCCCTAACCCTAACCCTAACTCTACCCCTAACCCAACTTACGTGGTGATTTCTAATCCTAACTTTAACCGAAAATACGTATGGATTTCTAACACTAACCCTAACCCTATCCGTACAACTAAATACGTTGCCGATTTCTGTCCTAACACTAAGCCAAACCCTAACTATAACCCTAACCCTAACCCTAACCCTAAATACGTGCCGATTTCTGCCCTAACCCTAACCCTAACCCTAACCCTAACCCTAACCCTAACCCTAACCCTAACCCTAACCCTAACCCTAACCCT
>NC_077227.1:297244271-297246771 GCF_027887165.1 Monodelphis domestica | reverse complement strand
CTAATCCTAACCCTAACCCAAACCATAACGATAACCATAACCTTAACCCTAACCCTAACCCTAACCCTAAATACGTGCCGATTTCTCTCCTAACCCTAACTCTAACCCTAACTCTACCCCTAACCCTAAAAACGTGGCGATTTCGAATCCTATCTTTAACCCAAAATAGGTATGGATTTCTAACTCTAATCTAACCCTAACCCTAACCGTAACCCTAACGCTAAACCTAACCTTAACCATAACCCTAACCCTAAGCCTAACACTAAAGACGATTCAAAGCATGAACTTAAAGCAAACCCAAGATAACTTTCTAACCCTAACTCTAACCCTAACCCTATCCCTAACGATATATAGGTAGATTTCGAACCACAAAAGTAATGCATATTCTAACCCTAACCCTAACCCAAACTCTATCCCTCACATTAACCCAAACCATAACCCAATATACGTGCTGAATTTTGTCCTTCCGATTTCTGCCGATTTCTGCCGATTTCTAACCCTAACACTAACCCTAACCCTAACCCTAACCCTAAATACGTGCCGATTTCAGCCCTAACCCTAACCCTAACTCTACCCCTAACCCAACTTACGTGGTGATTTCTAATCCTAACTTTAACCGAAAATACGTATGGATTTCTAACACTAACCCTAACCCTATCCGTACAACTAAATACGTTGCCGATTTCTGTCCTAACACTAAGCCAAACCCTAACTATAACCCTAAACATAACCCTAACGCTAAATACGTGCCGATTTCTGCCCTAACCCTAACCCTAACCCTAACCCTAACCCTAACCCTAACCCTAACCCTAACCCTAACCCTAACCCTAACCCTAACCCTAACCCTAACCCTAACCCTAACTCTAACCCTAACCCTAACCCTAACCCTAACCCTAACCCTAACCCTAACCCTAACCCTAACCCCAAACTTAACCCTAACCCTAACCCTAACCCTAACCCTAACCCTAACCCTAACCCTAACCCTAACCCTAACCCTAACCCTAAACCCTACCCCTAACCCTAACCCTAACCCTAACCCTAACTCTAACCCTAACCCTAACCCTAACCCTAACCCTAACCCTAACCCTAACCCTAACCCTAACCCTAAATACGTGCTCATTTTCTGCATGCCGATTTCTAACAATTACCCTAACACTAACCCTAACCCTAAGTTTAATCCTAAAACTAAGCTTAACCATAACTCTAACCCAAAATACGTGCGGATTTCTTTCCTGCCGATTTGTAACCCTAATACTGAACCTAAATATAACCTTAACCCTAACCCTAAATACGTGCCGATCTGTCCTGCCGAATTCTGTGAAAACTCTAACCCTAACTCGAAACCTAATCCTAACCCTAACCCAAACCCTAACGATAACCATAACCTTAACCCTAAACCTAACCCTAACCCTAAATACGTGCCGATTTCTCTCCTAACCCTAACTCTAACCCTACCTCTACCCCTAACCCTAAAAACGTGGCGATTTCGAATCCTATCTTTAACCCAAAATAGGTATGGATTTCTAACTCTAATCTAACCCTAACCCTAACCCTAACCCTAACGCTAAACCTAACCTCAACCATAACCCTAACCCTAAGCCTAACACTAAAGACGATTCAAAGCATGAACTTAAAGCAAACCCAAGATAACTTTCTAACCCTAACTCTAACCCTAACCCTATCCCTAACGATATATAGGTAGATTTCGAACCACAAAAGTAATGCATATTCTAACCCTAACCCTAACCCAAACTCTATCCCTCACATTAACCCAAACCATAACCCAATATACGTGCTGAATTTTGTCCTTCCGATTTCTGCCGATTTCTGCCGATTTCTAACCCTAACACTAACCCTAACCCTAACCCTAACCCTAAATACGTGCCGATTTCAGCCCTAACCCTAACCCTAACTCTACCCCTAACCCAACTTACGTGGTGATTTCTAATCCTAACTTTAACCGAAAATACGTATGGATTTCTAACACTAACGCTAACCCTATCCGTACAACTAAATACGTTGCCGATTTCTGTCCTAACACTAAGCCAAACCCTAACTATAACCCTAAACATAACCCTAACCCTAAATACGTGCCGATTTCTGCCCTAACCCTAACCCTAACCCTAACCCTAACCCTAACCCTAACCCTAACCCTAACCCTAACCCTAACCCTAACCCTAACTCTAACCCGAACCCTAACCCTAACTCTAACCCTAACCCTAACCCTAACCCTAACCCTAACCCTAACCCTAACCCTAACCCTAAACCCTACCCCTAACCCTAACCCTAACCCTAACCCTAACTCTAACCCTAACCCTAACCCTAACCCTAACCCTAACTCTAACACTAACCCTAACCCTAAATTCTAACCCTAACCCTAACCCTAACCGTAACCCTAACCCTAACCCTAACCCTAACCCTAACCCTAACCCTAACCCTAACCCTGACCCTAACCCTAACCCTAACCCTAACCCTAACCCTAACACTAAACCCTAACCCT
>NC_077227.1:297176771-297179271 GCF_027887165.1 Monodelphis domestica | reverse complement strand
TTCTGTCCTGCTGAATTCTGTGAAAACTCTAACCCTAAACCGAAACCTAACCCTAACCCAAACCCTCACCCTAAATACGTGCTGATTTTCTGCATGACGATTTCTAACAATTACCCTAACACTAACCCTAACCCTAAGTTTAATCCTAAAACTAAGCTTAACCATAACTCTAACCCAAAATACGTGCGGATTTCTTTCCTGCCGATTTGTAACCCTAATACTGAACCTAAATATTACCTTAACCCTAACCCTAAATACGTGCCAATTTCTCTCCTAACCCTAACCCTAACCCTAATGCTAAATTTCTAAACCTAACCCTAACCCTAAATAGGTGCCGATTTCTGTCCTGCCGAATTCTGTGAAAACTCTAACCCTAACTCGAAACCTAATCCAAACCCTAACCAAACGCTAACCCTAATTCTAAAGTTCTAAACCTAAACCTAACCTTAAATACGTGCCGATCTGTCCTGCTGAATTCTGTGAAAACTCTAACCCTAACTCGAAACCTAATCCTAACCCTAACCCAAACCCTAACGATAACCCTAACCTTAACCCTAACCCTAACCCTAAGCCTAACACTAAATACGATTCAAACCATGAACTTAAAGTATACCCTAGATCACTTTCTAACCCTAACTCTAACCCTATCCCTAACGATATATAGGTAGGTTTCGAACCACAAAAGTAATGCGTATTCTAATCCTAACGAAAACTGTATCCCTAACATTAACCCAAACCCTAAATACGTGCCGATTTCTGTCCTTACGATTTCTGCCGATTCCTAACCCTAACCCTAACCCTAAATACGTGCCGATTTCTGCCCTAACCCTAACCCTAAATATGTGCCGATTTCTCTCCTGCGGAGTTCTGTCCTAACCCTAACCCTAACCCTAACCCTAAATACGTGCCGATTTCTGCCCTAAACCTAACGCTAACCCTAACCCTAAATACGTGCCGATTTCTCTCCTGCGGAGTTCTGTCCTAACCCTAACCTTAATCCTAACTCCAACCCTAAACCTAATATTAAGCCTAAACCTAACCCTAATTACGTGCCGATTTCTGTCCTGCCGAATTCTTTGAAAACTCTAACCCAAACCCGAAAACTAATCCTAACCCAAACCCTAACCCTAAATACGTGCTGATTTTCTGCATGCCAATTTCTAACAATTACCCTAACACTAACCCTAACCCTAAGTTTAACCCTAAAACTAAGCTTAACCCAAACTCTAACGCAAAATACGTGCGGATTTCTGCCCTGCCGATTTCTAATGTTAATCCTGAACCTAAATATAACCTTAACCCTAACCCTAAATACCTGCCAATTTCTCTCCTAACCCTATCCCTAACCCTAACCCTAACCCTAACCATAAATAAATGCAATTTCTGCCGATATCTGTCCTAACCCTAAATCGAACCATAAATTTCTAAACCTAACCCTAACCCTAAATACGTGCCGAGTTCTGTCCTGCTGAATTCTGTGAAAACTCTAACCCTAAACCGAAACCTAACCCTAACCCAAACCCTCACCCTAAATACGTGCTCATTTTCTGCATGCCGATTTCTAACAATTACCCTAACACTAACCCTAACCCTAAGTTTAATCCTAAAACTAAGCTTAACCATAACTCTAACCCAAAATACGTGCGGATTTCTTTCCTGCCGATTTGTAACCCTAATACTGAACCTAAATATAACCTTAACCCTAACCCTAAATACGTGCCGATCTGTCCTGCCGAATTCTGTGAAAACTCTAACCCTAACTCGAAACCTAATCCTAACCCTAACCCAAACCCTAACGATAACCATAACCTTAACCCTAACCCTAACCCTAACCCTAAATACGTGCCGATTTCTCTCCTAACCCTAACTCTAACCCTACCTCTACCCCTAACCCTAAAAACGTGGCGATTTCGAATCCTATCTTTAACCCAAAATAGGTATGGATTAATAACTCTAATCTAACCCTAACCCTAACCCTAACCCTAATGCTAAACCTAACCTTAACCATAACCCTAACCCTAAGCCTAACACTAAAGACGATTCAAAGCATGAACTTAAAGCAAACCCAAGATAACTTTCTAACCCTAACTCTAACCCTAACCCTATCCCTAACGATATATAGGTAGATTTCGAACCACAAAAGTAATGCATATTCTAACCCTAACCCTAACCCAAACTCTATCCCTCACATTAACCCAAACCATAACCCAATATACGTGCTGAATTTTGTCCTTCCGATTTCTGCCGATTTCTGCCGATTTCTAACCCTAACACTAACCCTAACCCTAACCCTAACCCTAAATATGTGCCGATTTCAGCCCTAACCCTAACCCTAACTCTACCCCTAACCCAACTTACATGGTGATTTCTAATCCTAACTTTAACCGAAAATACGTATGGATTTCTAACACTAACCCTAACCCTATCCGTACAACTAAATACGTTGCCGATTTCTGTCCTAACACTAAGCCAAACCCTAACTATAACCCTAAACATAACC
>NC_077227.1:297171771-297174271 GCF_027887165.1 Monodelphis domestica | reverse complement strand
TACTAACAATTACCCTAACACTAACCCTAACCCTAAGTTTAACCCTAAAACTAAGCTTAACCCGAACTCTAACGCAAAATACATGCGGATTTCTGCCCTGCCGATTTCTAATGTTAATCCTGAACCTAAATATAACCTTAACCCTAACCCTAAATACCTGCCAATATCTCTCCTAACCCTTACCCTAACCCTAACCCTAACCATAAATAAATGCAATTTCTGCCGATATCTGTCCTAACCCTAAATCGAACCATAAATTTCTAAACCTAACCCTAACCCTAAATACGTGCCGAGTTCTGTCCTGCTGAATTCTGTGAAAACTCTAACCCTAAACCGAAACCTAACCCTAACCCAAACCCTCACCCTAAATACGTGCTGATTTTCTGCATGCCGATTTCTAACAATTACCCTAACACTAACCCTAACCCTAAGTTTAATCCTAAAACTAAGCTTAACCATAACTCTAACCCAAAATACGTGCGGATTTCTTTCCTGCCGATTTGTAACCCTAATACTGAACCTAAATATTACCTTAACCCTAACCCTAAATACGTGCCAATTTCTCTCCTAACCCTAACCCTAACCCTAATGCTAAATTTCTAAACCTAACCCTAACCCTAAATAGGTGCCGATTTCTGTCCTGCCGAATTCTGTGAAAACTCTAACCCTAACTCGAAACCTAATCCAAACCCTAACCAAACGCTAACCCTAACGCTAAATTTCTAAACCTAAACCTAACCCTAAATACGTGCCGATCTGTCCTGCCGAATTCTGTGAAAACTCTAACCCTAACTCGAAACCTAATCCTAACCCTAACCCAAACCCTAACGATAACCCTAACCTTAACCCTAACCCTAACCCTAAGCCTAACACTAAATACGATTCAAACCATGAACTTAAAGTATACCCTAGATCACTTTCTAACCCTAACTCTAACCCTATCCCTAACGATATATTGGTAGTTTTCGAACCACAAGAGTAATGCGTATTCTAATCCTAACGAAAACTGTATCCCTAACATTAACCCAAACCCTAAATACGTGCCGATTTCTGTCCTTACGATTTCTGCCGATTCCTAACCCTAACCCTAACCCTAAATACGTGCCGATTTCTGCCCTAACCCTAACCCTAAATATGTGCCGATTTCTCTCCTGCGGAGTTCTGTCCTAACCCTAACCCTAACCCTAACCCTAAATACGTGCCGATTTCTGCCCTAAACCTAACGCTAACCCTAACCCTAAATACGTGCCAATTTCTCTCCTGCGGAGTTCTGTCCTAACCCTAACCTTAATCCTAACTCCAACCCTAAACCTAATATTAAGCCTAAACCTAACCCTAATTACGTGCCGATTTCTGTCCTGCCGAATTCTTTGAAAATTCTAACCCAAACCCGAAAACTAATCCTAACCCAAACCCTAACCCTAAATACGTGCTGATTTTCTGCATGCCAATTTCTAACAATTACCCTAACACTAACCCTAACCCTAAGTTTAACCCTAAAACTAAGCTTAACCCAAACTCTAACGCAAAATACGTGCGGATTTCTGCCCTGCCGATTTCTAATGTTAATCCTGAACCTAAATATAACCTTAACCCTAACCCTAAATACCTGCCAATTTCTCTCCTAACCCTATCCCTAACCCTAACCCTAACCCTAACCATAAATAAATGCAATTTCTGCCGATATCTGTCCTAACCCTAAATCGAACCATAAATTTCTAAACCTAACCCTAACCCTAAATACGTGCCGAGTTCTGTCCTGCTGAATTCTGTGAAAACTCTAACCCTAAACCGAAACCTAAACCTAACCCAAACCCTCACCCTAAATACGTGCTGATTTTCTGCATGCCGATTTCTAACAATTACCCTAACACTAACCCTAACCCTAAGTTTAATCCTAAAACTAAGCTTAACCATAACCCAAACCCAAAATACGTGCGGATTTCTTTCCTGCCGATTTGTAACCCTAATACTGAACCTAAATATAACCTTAACCCTAACCCTAAATACGTGCCGATCTGTCCTGCCGAATTCTGTGAAAACTCTAACCCTAACCCTAACCCTAACCCTAACCCTAACCCAAACCCTAACGATAACCATAACCTTAACCCTAACCCTAACCCTAACCCTAAATACGTGCCGATTTCTCTCCTAACCCTAACTCTAACCCTAACTCTACCCCTAACCCTAAAAACGTGGCGATTTCGAATCCTATCTTTAACCCAAAATAGGTATGGATTTCTAACTCTAATCTAACCCTAACCCTAACCCTAACCCTAACCCTAAGCCTAACACTAAAGACGATTCAAAGCATGAACTTAAAGCAAACCCAAGATAACTTTCTAACCCTAACTCTAACCCTAACCCTATCCCTAACGATATATAGGTAGATTTCGAACCACAAAAGTAATGCATATTCTAACCCTAACCCTAACCCAAACTCTATCCCTCACATTAACCCAAACCATAACCCAATATACGTGCTGAATTTTGTCCTTCC
>NC_077227.1:297166771-297169271 GCF_027887165.1 Monodelphis domestica | reverse complement strand
CCGAAAATACGTATGGATTTCTAACACTAACCCTAACCCTATCCGTACAACTAAATACGTTGCCGATTTCTGTCCTAACACTAAGCCAAACCCTAACTATAACCCTAAACATAACCCTAACCCTAAATACGTGCCGATTTCTGCCCTAACCCTAACCCTAACCCTAACCCTAACCTTAACCCTAAATACGTGCATATTTCTCTCCTGCGGAGTTCTGTCCTAACCCTAACCTTAATCCTAACTCCAACCCTAAACCTAATATTAAGCCTAAACCTAACCCTTACCCTAAATACGTGCCGATTTCTGTCCTGCCGAATTCTTTGAAAAGTCTAACCCAAACCCGAAAACTAATCCTAACCCACACCCTAACCCTAAATACGTGCTGATTTTCTGCATGCCAATTTCTAACAATTACCCTAACACTAACCCTAACCCTAAGTTTAACCCTAAAACTAAGCTTAACCCGAACTCTAACGCAAAATACGTGCGGATTTCTGCCCTGCCGATTTCTAATGTTAATCCTGAACCTAAATATAACCTTAACCCTAACCCTAAATACCTGCCAATATCTCTCCTAACCCTAACCCTAACCCTAATGCTAAATTTCTAAACCTAACCCTAACCCTAAATAGGTGCCGATTTCTGTCCTGCCGAATTCTGTGAAAACTCTAACCCTAACTCGAAACCTAATCCAAACCCTAACCAAACGCTAACCCTAATTCTAAAGTTCTAAACCTAAACCTAACCTTAAATACGTGCCGATCTGTCCTGCTGAATTCTGTGAAAACTCTAACCCTAACTCGAAACCTAATCCTAACCCTAACCCAAACCCTAACGATAACCCTAACCTTAACCCTAACCCTAACCCTAAGCCTAACACTAAATACGATTCAAACCATGAACGTAAAGTATACCCTAGATCACTTTCTAACCCTAACTCTAACCCTATCCCTAACGATATATAGGTAGGTTTCGAACCACAAAAGTAATGCGTATTCTAATCCTAACGAAAACTGTATCCCTAACATTAACCCAAACCCTAAATACGTGCCGATTTCTGTCCTTACGATTTCTGCCGATTCCTAACCCTAACCCTAACCCTAAATACGTGCCGATTTCTGCCCTAACCCTAACCCTAAATATGTGCCGATTTCTCTCCTGCGGAGTTCTGTCCTAACCCTAACCCTAACCTTAACCCTAAATACGTGCCGATTTCTGCCCTAAACCTAACGCTAACCCTAACCCTAAATACGTGCCGATTTCTCTCCTGCGGAGTTCTGTCCTAACCCTAACCTTAATCCTAACTCCAACCCTAAACCTAATATTAAGCCTAAACCTAACCCTAATTACGTGCCGATTTCTGTCCTGCCGAATTCTTTGAAAACTCTAACCCAAACCCGAAAACTAATCCTAACCCAAACCCTAACCCTAAATACGTGCTGATTTTCTGCATGCCAATTTCTAACAATTACCCTAACACTAACCCTAACCCTAAGTTTAACCCTAAAACTAAGCTTAACCCAAACTCTAACGCAAAATACGTGCGGATTTCTGCCCTGCCGATTTCTAATGTTAATCCTGAACCTAAATATAACCTTAACCCTAACCCTAAATACCTGCCAATTTCTCTCCTAACCCTATCCCTAACCCTAACCCTAACCCTAACCATAAATAAATGCAATTTCTGCCGATATCTGTCCTAACCCTAAATCGAACCATAAATTTCTAAACCTAACCCTAACCCTAAATACGTGCCGAGTTCTGTCCTGCTGAATTCTCTGAAAACTCTAACCCTAAACCGAAACCTAACCCTAACCCAAACCCTCACCCTAAATACGTGCTCATTTTCTGCATGCCGATTTCTAACAATTACCCTAACACTAACCCTAACCCTAAGTTTAATCCTAAAACTAAGCTTAACCATAACTCTAACCCAAAATACGTGCGGATTTCTTTCCTGCCGATTTGTAACCCTAATACTGAACCTAAATATAACCTTAACCCTAACCCTAAATACGTGCCGATCTGTCCTGCCGAATTCTGTGAAAACTCTAACCCTAACTCGAAACCTAATCCTAACCCTAACCCAAACCCTAACGATAACCATAACCTTAACCCTAACCCTAACCCTAACCCTAAATACGTGCCGATTTCTCTCCTAACCCTAACTCTAACCCTACCTCTACCCCTAACCCTAAAAACGTGGCGATTTCGAATCCTATCTTTAACCCAAAATAGGTATGGATTTCTAACTCTAATCTAACCCTAACCCTAACCCTAACCCTAACGCTAAACCTAACCTTAACCATAACCCTAACCCTAAGCCTAACACTAAAGACGATTCAAAGCATGAACTTAAAGCAAACCCAAGATAACTTTCTAACCCTAACTCTAACCCTAACCCTATCCCTAACGATATATAGGTAGATTTCGAACCACAAAAGTAATGCATATTCTAACCCTAACCCTAACCCAAACTCTATCCCTCACATTAACCCAA
>NC_077227.1:297161771-297164271 GCF_027887165.1 Monodelphis domestica | reverse complement strand
CACTAAGCCAAACCCTAACTATAACCCTAAACATAACCCTAACCCTAAATACGTGCCGATTTCTGCCCTAACCCTAACCCTAACCCTAACCCTAACCCTAAATCCTAACCCACACCCTAACCCTAAATACGTGCTGATTTTCTGCATGCCAATTACTAACAATTACCCTAACACTAACCCTAACCCTAAGTTTAACCCTAAAACTAAGCTTAACCCGAACTCTAACGCAAAATACGTGCGGATTTCTGCCCTGCCGATTTCTAATGTTAATCCTGAACCTAAATATAACCTTAACCCTAACCCTAAATACCTGCCAATATCTCTCCTAACCCTTACCTTAACCCTAACCCTAACCATAAATAAATGCAATTTCTGCTGATATCTGTCCTAACCCTAAATCGAACCATAAATTTCTAAACCTAACCCTAACCCTAAATACGTGCCGAGTTCTGTCCTGCTGAATTCTGTGAAAACTCTAACCCTAAACCGAAACCTAACCCTAACCCAAACCCTCACCCTAAATACGTGCTGATTTTCTGCATACCGATTTCTAACAATTACCCTAACACTAACCCTAACCCTAAGTTTAATCCTAAAACTAAGCTTAACCATAACTCTAACCCAAAATACGTGCGGATTTCTTTCCTGCCGATTTGTAACCCTAATACTGAACCTAAATATTACCTTAACCCTAACCCTAAATACGTGCCAATTTCTCTCCTAACCCTAACCCTAACCCTAATGCTAAATTTCTAAACCTAACCCTAACCCTAAATAGGTGCCGATTTCTGTCCTGCCGAATTCTGTGAAAACTCTAACCCTAACTCGAAACCTAATCCAAACCCTAACCAAACGCTAACCCTAACGCTAAATTTCTAAACCTAAACCTAACCCTAAATACGTGCCGATCTGTCCTGCCGAATTCTGTGAAAACTCTAACCCTAACTCGAAACCTAATCCTAACCCTAACCCAAACCCTAACGATAACCCTAACCTTAACCCTAACCCTAACCCTAAGCCTAACACTAAATACGATTCAAACCATGAACTTAAAGTATACCCTAGATCACTTTCTAACCCTAACTCTAACCCTATCCCTAACGATATATAGGTAGGTTTCGAACCACAAGAGTAATGCGTATTCTAATCCTAACGAAAACTGTATCCCTAACATTAACCCAAACCCTAAATACGTGCCGATTTCTGTCCTTACGATTTCTGCCGATTCCTAACCCTAACCCTAACCCTAAATACGTGCCGATTTCTGCCCTAACCCTAACCCTAAATATGTGCCGATTTCTCTCCTGCGGAGTTCTGTCCTAACCCTAACCCTAACCCTAACCCTAAATACGTGCCGATTTCTGCCCTAAACCTAACGCTAACCCTAACCCTAAATACGTGCCGATTTCTCTCCTGCCGAGTTCTGTCCTAACCCTAACCTTAATCCTAACTCCAACCCTAAACCTAATATTAAGCCTAAACCTAACCCTAATTACGTGCCGATTTCTGTCCTGCCGAATTCTTTGAAAATTCTAACCCAAACCCGAAAACTAATCCTAACCCAAACCCTAACCCTAAATACGTGCTGATTTTCTGCATGCCAATTTCTAACAATTACCCTAACACTAACCCTAACCCTAAGTTTAACCCTAAAACTAAGCTTAACCCAAACTCTAACGCAAAATACGTGAGGATTTCTGCCCTGCCGATTTCTAATGTTAATCCTGAACCTAAATATAACCTTAACCCTAACCCTAAATACCTGCCAATTTCTCTCCTAACCCTATCCCTAACCCTAACCCTAACCCTAACCATAAATAAATGCAATTTCTGCCGATATCTGTCCTAACCCTAAATCGAACCATAAATTTCTAAACCTAACCCTAACCCTAAATACGTGCCGAGTTCTGTCCTGCTGAATTCTGTGAAAACTCTAACCCTAAACCGAAACCTAAACCTAACCCAAACCCTCACCCTAAATACGTGCTGATTTTCTGCATGCCGATTTCTAACAATTACCCTAACACTAACCCTAACCCTAAGTTTAATCCTAAAACTAAGCTTAACCATAACTCAAACCCAAAATACGTGCGGATTTCTTTCCTGCCGATTTGTAACCCTAATACTGAACCTAAATATAACCTTAACCCTAACCCTAAATACGTGCCGATCTGTCCTGCCGAATTCTGTGAAAACTCTAACCCTAACTCGAAACCTAATCCTAACCCTAACCCAAACCCTAACGATAACCATAACCTTAACCCTAACCCTAACCCTAACCCTAAATACGTGCCGATTTCTCTCCTAACCCTAACTCTAACCCTAACTCTACCCCTAACCCTAAAAACGTGGCGATTTCGAATCCTATCTTTAACCCAAAATAGGTATGGATTTCTAACTCTAATCTAACCCTAACCCTAACCCTAACCCTAACCCTAACCCTAACCCTAACCCTAACCCTAACCCTAACCCTAACCCTAACCCTAAGCCTAACACTAAA
>NC_077227.1:297146771-297151771 GCF_027887165.1 Monodelphis domestica | reverse complement strand
GAATTCTTTGAAAAGTCTAACCCAAACCCGAAAACTAATCCTAACCCACACCCTAACCCTAAATACGTGCTGATTTTCTGCATGCCAATTTCTAACAATTACCCTAACACTAACCCTAACCCTAAGTTTAACCCTAAAACTAAGCTTAACCCGAACTCTAACGCAAAATACGTGCGGATTTCTGCCCTGCCGATTTCTAATGTTAATCCTGAACCTAAATATAACCTTAACCCTAACCCTAAATACCTGCCAATATCTCTCCTAACCCTTACCCTAACCCTAACCCTAACCATAAATAAATGCAATTTCTGCCGATATCTGTCCTAATCCTAAATCGAACCATCAATTTCTAAACCTAACCCTAACCCTAAATATGTGCCGAGTTCTGTCCTGCTGAATTCTGTGAAAACTCTAACCCTAAACCGAAACCTAACCCTAACCCAAACCCTCACCCTAAATACGTGCTGATTTTCTGCATGACGATTTCTAACAATTACCCTAACACTAACCCTAACCCTAAGTTTAATCCTAAAACTAAGCTTAACCATAACTCTAACCCAAAATACGTGCGGATTTCTTTCCTGCCGATTTGTAACCCTAATACTGAACCTAAATATTACCTTAACCCTAACCCTAAATACGTGCCAATTTCTCTCCTAACCCTAACCCTAACCCTAATTCTAAAGTTCTAAACCTAAACCTAACCTTAAATACGTGCCGATCTGTCCTGCCGAATTCTGTGAAAACTCTAACCCTAACTCGAAACCTAATCCTAACCCTAAACCAAACCCTAACGATAACCATAACCTTAACCCTAACCCTAAGCCTAACACTAAAGACGATTCAAAGCATGAACTTAAAGCAAACCCTAGATAACTTTCTAACCCTAACTCTAACCGTATCCCTAACGATATATAGGTAGGTTTCGAACCACAAAAGTAATGCATATTCTGACCCTAACCCTAACCCAAACTCTATCCCTCACATTAATCTAAACCATAACCCAATATACGTGCTGAATTTTGTCCTTCCGATTTCTGCCGATTTCTGCCGATTTCTAACCCTAACACTAACCCTAACCCTAACCCTAACCCTAAATACGTGCCGATTTCAGCCCTAACCCTAACCCTAACTCTACCCCTAACCCAACTTACGTGGCGATTTCTAATCCTAACCTTAACCGAAAATACGTATGGATTTCTAACACTAACCCTAACCCTATCCGTACAACTAAATACGTTGCCGATTTCTGTCCTAACACTAAGCCAAACCCTAACTATAACCCTAAACATAACCCTAACCCTAAATACGTGCCGATTTCTGCCCTAACCCTAACCCTAACCCTAACCCTAACCCTAACCCTAACCCTAACCCTAACCCTAACCCTAACCCTAACCCTAACCCTAACGCTAACCCTAACCCTAACTCTAACCCTAACCCTAACCCTAACTCTAACCCTAACCCTAACCCTAACCCTAAACCCTACCCCTAACCCTAACCCTAACCCTAACCCTAACCCTGACCCTAACCCTAACCCTAACCCTAACCCTAACCCTAACACTAAACCCTAACACTAACCCTAAACCTAACCCTAACCCTAACCCTAAACCCTAACCCTAACCCTAACCCTAACCCTAACCCTAACCCTAACCCTAACCCTAACCCTAACCCTAACCCTAACCATAACCCTAACTCTAACCCTAACCCTAACCCTAACACTAACTCTATCCCTAACCCTAACCCTAACCCTAACCCTAACCCTAACCCTAACCCTAACCCTAACCCTAAATAACCTTAACCCTAACCCTAAATACGTGCCAATTTCTCTCATAACCCTAACCCTAACCCTAATGCTAAATTTCTAAACCTAAACCTAACCCTAAATACGTGCCGATCTGTCCTGCCGAATTCTGTGAAAACTCTAACCCTAACTCGAAACCTAATCCTAACCCTAAACCAAACCCTAACGATAACCATAACCTTAACCCTAACCCTAAGCCTAACACTAAAGACGATTCAAAGCATGAACTTAAAGCAAACCCTAGATAACTTTCTAACCCTAACTCTAACCCTATCCCTAACGATATATAGGTAGGTTTCGAACCACAAAAGTAATGCATATTCTGACCCTAACCCTAACCCAAACTCTATCCCTCACATTAATCTAAACCATAACCCAATATACGTGCTGAATTTTGTCCTTCCGATTTCTGCCGATTTCTGCTGATTTCTAACCCTAACACTAACCCTAACCCTAACCCTAACCCTAAATACGTGCCGATTTCAGCCCTAACCCTAACCCTAACTCTACCCCTAACCCAACTTACGTGGCGATTTCTAATCCTAACCTTAACCGAAAATACGTATGGATTTCTAACACTAACCCTAACCCTATCCGTACAACTAAATACGTTGCCGATTTCTGTACTAACACTAAGCCAAACCCTAACTATAACCCTAAACATAACCCTAACCCTAAATACGTGTCGATTTCTGCCCTAACCCTAACCCTAACCCTAACCCTAACCCTAACCCTAAATACGTGCATATTTCTCTCCTGCGGAGTTCTGTCCTAACCCTAACCTTAATCCTAACTCCAACCCTAAACCTAATATTAAGCCTAAACCTAACCCTTACCCTAAATACGTGCCGATTTCTGTCCTGCCGAATTCTTTGAAAAGTCTAACCCAAACCCGAAAACTAATCCTAACCCACACCCTAACCCTAAATACGTGCTGATTTTCTGCATGCCAATTTCTAACAATTACCCTAACACTAACCCTAACCCTAAGTTTAACCCTAAAACTAAGCTTAACCCGAACTCTAACGCAAAATACGTGCGGATTTCTGCCCTGCCGATTTCTAATGTTAATCCTGAACCTAAATATAACCTTAACCCTAACCCTAAATACCTGCCAATATCTCTCCTAACCCTTACCCTAACCCTAACCCTAACCATAAATAAATGCAATTTCTGCCGATATCTGTCCTAATCCTAAATCGAACCATCAATTTCTAAACCTAACCCTAACCCTAAATATGTGCCGAGTTCTGTCCTGCTGAATTCTGTGAAAACTCTAACCCTAAACCGAAACCTAACCCTAACCCAAACCCTCACCCTAAATACGTGCTGATTTTCTGCATGACGATTTCTAACAATTACCCTAACACTAACCCTAACCCTAAGTTTAATCCTAAAACTAAGCTTAACCATAACTCTAACCCAAAATACGTGCGGATTTCTTTCCTGCCGATTTGTAACCCTAATACTGAACCTAAATATTACCTTAACCCTAACCCTAAATACGTGCCAATTTCTCTCCTAACCCTAACCCTAACCCTAATGCTAAATTTCTAAACCTAACCCTAACCCTAAATAGGTGCCGATTTCTGTCCTGCCGAATTCTGTGAAAACTCTAACCCTAACTCGAAACCTAATCCAAACCCTAACCAAACGCTAACCCTAATTCTAAAGTTCTAAACCTAAACCTAACCTTAAATACGTGCCGATCTGTCCTGCTGAATTCTGTGAAAACTCTAACCCTAACTCGAAACCTAATCCTAACCCTAAACCAAACCCTAACGATAACCCTAACCTTAACCCTAACCCTAACCCTAAGCCTAACACTAAATACGATTCAAACCATGAACTTAAAGTATACCCTAGATCACTTTCTAACCCTAACTCTAACCCTATCCCTAACGATATATAGGTAGGTTTCGAACCACAAAAGTAATGCGTATTCTAATCCTAACGAAAACTGTATCCCTAACATTAACCCAAACCCTAAATACGTGCCGATTTCTGTCCTTACGATTTCTGCCGATTCCTAACCCTAACCCTAACCCTAAATACGTGCCGATTTCTGCCCTAACCCTAACCCTAAATATGTGCCGATTTCTCTCCTGCGGAGTTCTGTCCTAACCCTAACCCTAACCCTAACCCTAAATACGTGCCGATTTCTGCCCTAAACCTAACGCTAACCCTAACCCTAAATACGTGCCGATTTCTCTCCTGCGGAGTTCTGTCCTAACCCTAACCTTAATCCTAACTCCAACCCTAAACCTAATATTAAGCCTAAACCTAACCCTAATTACGTGCCGATTTCTGTCCTGCCGAATTCTTTGAAAACTCTAACCCAAACCCGAAAACTAATCCTAACCCAAACCCTAACCCTAAATACGTGCTGATTTTCTGCATGCCAATTTCTAACAATTACCCTAACACTAACCCTAACCCTAAGTTTAACCCTAAAACTAAGCTTAACCCAAACTCTAACGCAAAATACGTGCGGATTTCTGCCCTGCCGATTTCTAATGTTAATCCTGAACCTAAATATAACCTTAACCCTAACCCTAAATACCTGCCAATTTCTCTCCTAACCCTATCCCTAACCCTAACCCTAACCCTAACCATAAATAAATGCAATTTCTGCCGATATCTGTCCTAACCCTAAATCGAACCATAAATTTCTAAACCTAACCCTAACCCTAAATACGTGCCGAGTTCTGTCCTGCTGAATTCTGTGAAAACTCTAACCCTAAACCGAAACCTAACCCTAACCCAAACCCTCACCCTAAATACGTGCTCATTTTCTGCATGCCGATTTCTAACAATTACCCTAACACTAACCCTAACCCTAAGTTTAATCCTAAAACTAAGCTTAACCATAACTCTAACCCAAAATACGTGCGGATTTCTTTCCTGCCGATTTGTAACCCTAATACTGAACCTAAATATAACCTTAACCCTAACCCTAAATACGTGCCGATCTGTCCTGCCGAATTCTGTGAAAACTCTAACCCTAACTCGAAACCTAATCCTAACCCTAACCCAAACCCTAACGATAACCATAACCTTAACCCTAACCCTAACCCTAACCCTAAATACGTGCCGATTTCTCTCCTAACCCTAACTCTAACCCTACCTCTACCCCTAACCCTAAAAACGTGGCGATTTCGAATCCTATCTTTAACCCAAAATAGGTATGGATTTCTAA